>NC_074721.1:39692753-39870253 GCF_947242115.1 Biomphalaria glabrata
ATCTTTATCTCATGATCTTCATGTTTCTAACTGCTATTTTTTTAGTCTTTATGTTTTTATCTTTATGTTTTACCTTTATGTTTCTATTTTCAAGTTAATATCTGCGTGTTTATATCATGAAAAGAAAAACACTTGTGAAGATCGGTTAAAGGTCTTCTGAAAACATGTCCAATTATTAACAAGAAAAATAAAAATTATGTGTAAAAAAAAAGATTATATTAAGCTTAAGAAAAAGGGGTATCTTGTAAATGTTACCGTCATCGCTTTTTTAATGTATGTATTTAAAACAAAGTTGAAAGACCAGAATTTGAACTCGAGGGGGTCAAGCCTCCTCACGTCAACTCACTTACCACTGTGCCAGCAAATCGCTCATGAATATGGAATGTTTTGTAGTTATCTATTATTAGCTCCACACTTTAAAGCGGTGACCTATTTTTTCGTTATAAAGTATAAAATCGACTAATTCAACTTATATTACAACATCTGGGTTACTTTTAATTAGAAAGGCGTTAACCATTAAGAGCAATAAAAAGATATCAATGAATCTAGTTTACCTTGGCCTTGGAGAGTTTCATTTTTAAGAGGGTTTCCGACATGCCATCTTCCGTTAACCGGATGCACTCGAGCAGGCAGGCGGTGTTCCCCCGAGGAAGGACCATAAGCTTCTTGATGTAGCCCTTGGAGGAGGACACGAAGATGACCGTTATGTTACCGTTCTTGGTGGCGACCCTGTCCACTTCAATGTTGTTCCACCTGCACGATTTGGAGGAGTTGTGACGAGTTCCGTCCCTTTAATTTAGTGCGGAGTAACTCTTACAAAATAATTTTTATTTCACAATGTTTAAATACAAGACATGTGTTGAAGACGCATAGGAGTGTTATCTAAAGTTGACCAAAGTAAAGTAAAGTTCCCCTTTTCAGAACTTGGAATTTATAAGGCAGATGATGTAAAGGTTATCAATTTCAATGACCCAATTTAACGCAATTGTATATTTAGATAGGGATACATGAAGCTTTTTAAGTCTATGCGTATTTTTCGGTTTTAATTTTTTTTTTTACAAAGCTTGTATGAACACTCTGTCTTTCTGTCTGGTAAAATGTTTGTACACGTTATTTCTCCCACACCCAATTTCGGATCAAGCTGAAATTTCGCACAATTATTATATTTCACAATTCACTTCGATTACCTTAAGCTGGCCCTGATGACTCCATATTCTAGCTGACAGTAATATGTATTACCGAACAGGTACTATTAGTAGCGCATTCTAGAACGGAGTCTTTAAAGATGGTGAACTAGCTTGCAACTTCTCTGTCCCCCTTACCACTGACCCACGTCATCCCAGCATGCATTTCTCTCAACTTCCTTACCACTAAACCACGTCTTCCCAGCATGCATTTCTCTCAACTTCCTTACCACTGAACCATAACATCCCAGCATGCATTTCTCTCAACTTCCTTACCACTAAACCATAACATCCCAGCATGCATTTCTCTCAACTTCCTTACCACTAAACTATAACATCCCAGCATGCATTTCTCTCAACTTCCTTACCACTAAACTATAACATCCCAGCATGCATTTCTCTCAACTTCCTTACCACTAAACCATAACATCCCAGCATGCATTTCTCTCAACTTCCTTACCATTAAACCATAACATCCCAGCATGCATTTCTCTCAACTTCCTTACCACTAAACTATAACATCCCAGCATGTATTTCTCTCAACTTCTCTTACTAATGTTGTGCAAACCTCATGCGACGCTCTGTCACAACCTCACTAAGTGGTCGACTCCCAGTTCGGCATAGGATTTCCTTGATTAAGAACCGATCTCTATAACTGACTCTTAAAATCAGTCTTAGCCATCTTTGTTGAGCCACATTTAGTCTTTTTTTCAATTTCAGCAGATGTCACTTCACTTTATTAATGGAGCCCAGCGACTGGTAGAAATGTGTAACCTCTCTTTGCTACGCTCTTGGAATTTGGTGACTGTAGTTTGCTTTAGATTTTATATCGAAAAGGGAAATTTTATCATCAAAACCATCTGTTGGGGGAGATGGGTTAAACCCTTTATCTACGCTCATAGAATTTGGTGACTGTAGTTTGCTTTAGAATAATAGTAAAGATGGGGTTTTCAACCTCAAAACTATCTGTAGGGGGATTTTAAACTCAAAACCTTCTGGAGGGGTTTTAAACTTAAAGCCCTCTGGAGGAGGGGGTTTAAACTCAAAACCCCCCTTGGCTACGCTCTTGGAATTTTGATTGTGTAATTTGCTTTTTTTTAATATTGAAGAGCTAGTATTTAGCTTCAAACCCCGCTGGAAGGGGCTTTTAAACTCAAAGCCCTCTGGATGGGGAGTTAACTTAGAGCCCGCTGGAGGGGATTTTAAATACAAAACTCTTCTCGGATACCCTCATAGAATCAGGTGACGGATGTATGCTTTAGACTTAGTCTTATATTGAAGACGGTGTTTTATAGTAAAAGAAAAATTCGGAGGGGGTTTTTCAAATCAAAATCTCCCTTGGCTATGCTCTTTGAATTTGGGAATTTTCGTTTGTATTTTTTTTTTCATATAAGAGGGGGGGGGGTTAAATCGCAAACCTTGGAAGGGGATTTTAAACTTAAAACCCCCTTTGGCTCACCTAAAATAAAAATAAAAATCGAAGGAAAAAAAAATCAGTCACAAAATTCCATCTCCCCCTATTTCACTTCGGGAAGGTGTTCCCTTGGGGGTTCAATATCTCTCCCCCCCCCGGCTACGTTCATGGTTTAGATAACCACACAAGATTTGTCAACCGTCTTTCTCCATTCCTGTCTTTTGCCTTCAATAGAACCACTTTCAAAGGCAGGCCCGTCCATTCTTTTATGTTGTTTTCCCATCACTTTCTCTGTCTGCCTCTTCTTCTTTTTCCTGGTACTGTTCCCTGAAGGAAGGTCTTTGCAAATCCTTGTAATATGGCCATTTTATTTTAGGTTGCGTTTTTTTTTTACAATAGTTAGCAGGTCATCGTGGGGTCCAATCGATGTAGTAAGCCTGTCTCTAATCTCTTAATTTGTAGTGCAGTCTTTAAATATACCACTCAAAGCAACGAAAATCATGTCTGAATCGTGCTGTAAATGGTGCAAGGTTATTTAATATCTTTAAAAAGGGTCACCACCAAGTTTTATTTTTTGAAAGTAAATATGCACTACTGTCTAAACTATTTAAAATTCAAACAGCTACAATATAAAAAAGAAATTTTATGAAAGCTGATTTTGATTTAGTAAACATTTTTGACCATTATTGGGTCACGAGTAGCGTCCGCTAGCGGCGCCTACAGTCCCACACCCTCTTAGAATCCTCACTTTTCGTGTTCTGGTTTGTCTAGTACAAAAGTGATTCTTACCCCCCCCCCACACACACACACATATAAGTTGAATGTCGTAGTTCTGACACCCAGCGGAGTAGCTACGGATTTGGGGGGGGGGGTCTAAATTTTGACATTCGGCTTCATGACATGAAATAATGGACTTAATAATTATATACGTCTGAATTCCACTTGGTACAGTATATAAGTAAAAAAACAACATTAAAACCTTTTAATGAATAATGCCATTGTTTTTTTTTTTGGCGAGATAATACACAAGTGACACATCTCAATTCATATCGCTTCACGTCGTGCTTTCTGTGCAGCACAGGTATCTATAACATCATCTACATCGATACTGTCTAGTATTTCTGTGCAGCTAAGGCACCTATAACATCATCTACATCGATACTGTCTAGTATTTCTGTGCAGCACAGGTATCTATAACATCAACTACATCGATACTGTCTAGTATTTCTGTGCAGCTAAGGCACCTATAACATCATCTACATCGATACTGTCTAGTATTTCTGTGCAGCTAAGGCACCTATAACATCATCTACATCGATACTGTCTAGTATTTCTGTGCAGCTAAGGCACCTATAACATCATCTACATCGATACTGTCTAGTATTTCTGTGCAGCTAAGGCACCTATAACATCATCTACATCGATACTGTCTAGTATTTCTGTGCAGCACAGGTATCTATAACATCAACTACATCGATACTGTCTAGTATTTCTGTGCAGCTAAGGCACCTATAACATCATCTACATCGATACTGTCTAGTATTTCTGTGCAGCTAAGGCACCTATAACATCATCTACATCGATACTGTCTAGTATTTCTGTGCAGCTAAGGCACCTATAACATCATCTACATCGATACTGTCTAGTATTTCTGTGCAGCTAAGGCACCTATAACATCATCTACATCGATACTGTCTAGAATTTCTGTGCAGCTAAGGCACCTATAACATCATCTACATCGATACTGTCTAGTATTTCTGTGCAGCACAGGTATCTATAACATCAACTACATCGATACTGTCTAGTATTTCTGTGCAGTACAGGTATCTATAACATCAACTACATCGATACTGTCTAGTATTTCTGTGCAGCTAAGGCACCTATAACATCATCTACATCGATACTGTCTAGTATTTCTGTGCAGCTAAGGCACCTATAACATCAACTACATCGATACTGTCTAGTATTTCTGTGCAGCACAGGTATCTATAACATCAACTACATCGATACTGTCTAGTATTTCTGTGCAGCTAAGGCACCTATTACATCATCTACATCGATACTGTCTAGTATTTCTGTGCAGCTAAGGCACCTATAACATCATCTACATCGATACTGTCTAGTATTTCTGTGCAGCTAAGGCACCTATAACATCATCTACATCGATACTGTCTAGTATTTGTGACTCCACGCAAATAGCAAGATTACGCGGCAGTGGTTTAATATTTAAAATTTAATGTAAATACAAAGTAGGGTATTCATTTGGTGGACTCTCAAGTGGGGGCCCGTGGGGACTTTCACATTTGTGCCCCCCCCCTCCCCACTCCCACCCTAACTACGCCACTGCTGACACCGGTCGTACTAATAAACTCACTTGTCATAGTCGTACACTATCAATGGGCCCACTAGTGTGGGCTGCACCTCGTCGTTCATGAAGATAAGGTCAGAGGCGTCGTTGATTTGCTTGCCGGTCGGCTCAGGGCTGCCGCACTAGATAGGCGTGGGAGGGGGGGGGTGGGAGAAAGATAGACATTATAGAATTATCACATGGTGCAAGCAAAAATCCGGATGACTAGATGTTATGGAAAGTGTGTGTTGTGTGTGTTTCTATGGTGACGGATGGAAGAGGTTAGCGATTGGTTGTGAATGATGCAACATAAGTGGCATTGTCATCAGCGGTCTTAGGTAGGACAGACGCCCGGGTACGCTGTTCTGCCTCAACGTGGCACTCGTGTGGAAACGACCATTAGAGGAAGTGGTTAGGCTAAATGAATAGCGAAACAAAACTCCCGTGTGGGGTGTCCTCGGGTAGGCGAGAGCTCACCCATTGCACGGAGCGGAGTTGAAAGAGAGCTCATAAGGCCCTGTCGATAATCCATGCGCCGTTCCTCAAGGGACAAATGGCGAGTCCTCCACGGTTAGCTTGGTACAACATAGGAAAATGGCGGCCATGTCTAGCCCATGCGCCCGGAGTGCCAGATGCATCAGAAATAGCAATGCTTTACATAGGCATTGACTTGGGTCTCTTCCAGACAGAACGGTGGTTCACGCAGGGTTTTTTAAATTTTTTTTTTACTGTTTGACGCTTAAACAGGTTTTTTTTTAAACTTAGAGCTCGAAGAGCCTTCGGCTCAGCTCTTAGACGATCAAACGGTAGGACAGACGACTCCGGAAAGCGAGACTGAAAAGTCATGTTATTGTAGTGTTCGCAATACCTTTTTTATATTATTAGAAATGTTTATTACATTTATTCATTTCAAGCTGATTTTGTTTGTATTGTAATAAAATTTATATTTAGAATTGCTTACAAAAGAAGTTTATCAAGTAATTTTAAGTTCTACAAGTTAAAATATAGTTGTCTACCAGCAGTTTGGTGCTACAAGTCAATGGCCGTCAACATCATTACCAACTAGTTCCGGGTTATGCTAAAAATACACTGTCTTTTTGGTAGCACTAATTATGCTTATAGATGACTAATAAAAGGCACTGATGTTGATAACAAGGAACTACGACCTAAAGACCGAATATCGACATATGGAAGTCGCAGGGCCCTTTCTTCTCTTCTAATATGGGGTCTCAAGACAGCTGAACTTATTAAAAGAAATCAAAACAACTAAAGGGAGATGATTGGTAATTATTGCTATTAGAGATTTTCATATGGCGGAAAAACTATAAATAGCTAGCGTTTTTTTTTTGGTAAATCCGGTATAGAAAACAAAATGTTGATAGGCTATGTTTATTTCTACCCTTAAAACGCGCATTGTAGTTTAGCCTCTAAACATCAGAATTATAATTACATTTTGTTTGCACTCAATGAAAAACAGCTCAGCACTTTAAGGCTTAAAAGGTATATGATCATTTTTAGCACCGCTGAATCAGATTATCTAAGCACTTCCGCTTGTAGCGTGCGTTTCAATGTGGGAGGAACCTATGACTTTCTCTGTATGACTTGCAAATTATCGAAGAACAATAAGGGCAATGTCCTCGATTCCGAGGATTAAAGATTTGTGCAGTGAATAACTAGACTACGCAGGTCTAGTCCCGAACCCCATATTTTCCTGCATCTCGTGCAAACAAAGCTGATGTCCGCTGGCGGCCTATTTAAGTTTTCTTTCCGTCTTCTGCTTCTGTCTACAAATGCGTGGTGCAGGCTGGGTGCCTTGCAGCGTACCACTTAATGGCGAGTCACCCCCGTGTAAAAAAAAGGGCGCCACCTCTTAAAAATGTATAAACAAATTAGTAGCTAAGTAGCAGTAATTAAGTAGACTTGATGCGTAGATCAATGAGGTAGTTCCGGAAATCTTCTCAGTCACGTGGGTGTGTTAATTACATTAATGACCTCATTGGTTTCATTGTAATATAAACATGAAAATAGTCTAGATCTATGCATCTTTAAGTAATAAAAGTATGTTACAATAATTCACTAATTTTTATGATTATTTAGTAGGTCTACTAGATCTAGGCTAGCACTAAATCTAGATCTACATCTTATCATAGGAAGTTATTGCCATTATTGCCATGTATAAGACCACAGTCACATGACTTTTTATAAAGTAGGTTAGAGATTCGGAACTACCTCATTGCGACGTATTGAGAGATTGTTAAAATTCTAGATCAATTCCTCTTTGTTTAGTTGGCAACAGTTTACCGTCCTTGACATTGTTTAGCGTGTCGTCAAAACTAAAATAGATTTCACAGAACAAACTACTGCACTGTTCCTTCCATTACACTTAGTAGTTCATATTGGCACTGTGTATTGGGGATTTACATGTCATGTGTGCTCTAGTGTGGTGTGATCTTGGATTTTATTTTATTTTTAGATCTCGTTTACGTTCTCTAAATAGCTTCAGCTTATTTCCATATTTCATCATTCTCTACACCTTCGCCTTCACCTATACCTTAGTCTGTCCGACCTTTCGGGCACCAAGCAAAATTTGTTGACCGTCTTTCTCTATTCCTCTCTGTCTTTTGCCTTGGGTAGAATCTCTTTCAATGGTAGGCCCGTCCAATCTTTTATGTTGTCTACCCATCGCTTTTTTTCGTCCTGGCGTGCCGCTTCTTTTTCCTGGTACTGTCCCTTGAAGGAAGGTCTTTGTTTCAAAACCTCCAATATTACACTGTCCATTTTGTTTTTTTAGCTTTCTCAATATGCTATGATCCTATCACTTATCTGGACCAGTCTGGAAATAGGGAAGTGAGGAAAAAGAAGGGGTATCTGGGTGATCGCTTTTAAAATGCATTTATAAAAAAAAAAAGTGACCGACCTGAAGTCGAACTCAAAAGCTAAAGCCTCCTCAAGCCAATACACTAACCACTTTGCAAGCAAATCGCTTATGAAAAAAAAGAAGGTTTTATAGTTATCTATTGTTAGCTTCAAACTCTAAAGCGGCGACCTACAAAGTATAAAGGGGGCTAAATTAATTTATACCACCACATCAGTCAAGTACAACTTTACCCCCCTCGTTCTTGATATTTAAATAAAAGTACTAATAATTAATTAGCTAAATGGTTAATTCTATTTTTATTGATTCTTGTTTTGTCAGGTAAAAGAAATAATTTAGCAAAATTGGATGATGGGAGAGATAGCGTTTACAAACATTTTACCAGACAGACAGACATAACTTTTTAAAATGAAAGTTTCCTGAAAGGGAAGCAAATGTTGAAGCAAAAGGGAGACAACATTGGACAAGGGCAACTAACCAATTTTGAATAAGATGACGTCATCTTCTCCCAGTTACAGTCCAGACTCTTCCTGAACTTGAAGGACCCGCCAAACGTCATATCGATAGCAGACATGTTGTAGGCACACACTGCACTGCCTGGCATCCTGGAGAATACATCGTGGAGTATGTAAGTTGTGGAATGATAAGGGGCGTGGTGGCTTCAGAACCGAAATGTGTCGGGTTCGAATCTTTGGAATTTTAGGGCTCCACTGTGACCACCGAACTCCAAAGTAAACCTAACAGTTGAGGAAAAGTAAAGCACGATATCATTCCGCCACCATGTCCCCCTCCCTCACCCAGCTGGTGTCCGGTCACTACATTCCCGGTCAATTCATCCCCGGTCACTTCATCCCCGATCACGTCATACCCGGTCAATTCATCCCCAATTAAATATTGTTTATTGTGTAGGGAGGATGAAATGTCAAAGGGATGAAATGACAAGGGGATAAAATGACAAAAGGATGAAATGACAGGGGGATGAAATGTCAAGGGGATGAAATGACTAGGGGATGAAATGTCAAGGGGATGAAATGACAAAAGGATGAAATGACAGGGGGATGAAATGTCAAGGGGATGAAATGACTAGGGGATGAAATGTCAAGGGGATGAAATGTCAAAAGGATGAAATGACAAGGGAATGAAATGACAAGAGGATGAAATGACAAGGGGATGAAATGACAAGGGGATGAAATGACAAGGGGATGAAATGACCAGAGGATGAAATGACAAGGGGATGAAATGACAAGGGGATGAAATGACCAGAGGATGAAATGACCAGAGGGTGAAATGACAAGGGGATGAAATGACCAGAGGATGAAATGACCAGAGGATGAAATGACAAGGGGATGAAATGACAAGGGAATGAAATGACAAGGGGATGAAATGACCAGAGGATGACATGACAAGGGGATGAAATGTCAAGGGGATGAAATGACCAGGGGATGAAATGATAAGGGGATGAAATGTCAAGGGGATGAAATGACGAGGGGATGAAATGACAAGGGGATGAAATGACAAGGGGATGAAATGAACAGGGGATGAAATGACCAGAGGATGAAATGACAAGGGGGTGAAATGACAAGGGGATGAAATGACAAGGGGATGAAATGACCAGAGGATGAAATGACAAGGGGATGAAATGTCACGTGGATGAAATGACAAGGGGATGAAATGACAAGGGGATGAAATGTCAAGGGGATGAAATGATCAGGGGATGAAATGACAAGGGGATGAAATGACAAGGGGATGAAATGTCAAGGGGATGAAATGACCGGGGAGGAAGTGACAGAATATGAAATAAACGTGGATGAAGTAATCGGGGATGAAATGACGTATAGGGCTCAATAGCAATTTTTTTAAAAGCATGCTATTAATATTTAACTAATTAAAATGACACCACGGTGCTTAACACTTACGGTGGCGCTGTGAATATCGCATAAAAGATTTTCTCTTCCCGTTGAAGGTACACCGACTGAATTTGATCGAAATAGAAAGGAACGTCACCAGGCAGCGAGCAGTTCAGCCTCGCTTTGGAAAAACTGGCAAACAGTCTATATGGCCTCAGGATGTTGGCGCCTGGATCTTTCTGGTTTGGAGAAAAAGATTAGCGAAACATTTTAACAAGAATAGACTCCCTCATAATCAAATAATTTGTTTAGAACAGAGGTTCTCAACCTGTGGGTCGTTACCCCTTGAGGGGTCGATGGACGATTCGTCAGGGGTTGCCTAAGACCATCGAAAATATGGATTGTATTTAGTGTATTCTTCTTGCTGTGTATGTTATGGGTGAGAGGGGGGGGGGTCGCGGCAGAGTGGGGGATAGTTAAAAGGGGTCGCCAAGCTTAAAAGGTTGAGAACCGCTGGTTTAGAATATCTTTATCTTGAGAACCCAGCCTAGCTGTCTCACATTTTAAGAAAAGCAAAATTTAAAGCGCATTCCATTGTCAGGCGACATAAATTTGGGATTTTTCATGATACGGTAGACAATGTCTAGGAAGCTGAATTTCAATGTTGCTAAGTAAATAAAAACAGGTAGGCTAACACTGTAATAGTATTTTTACAAAGCTTATATCAACTCACTCTGTCTGTCTGTACACATTATTTCCCCCACACCCATTCTCTGATCAAGGTGAAACTTTGCACAATAATTCTTTGACATAAACAAGACATGAATCAATAAAAACAAGGTTACAAAGACAGCTTGTGTGGAAACACAAACTCAAAAATCGGCCCCCGAAGTAGTCCACCCAGGCAGGTATCAAGATTTTCATAAAAAACATCCGAATTAAATTCGAAAGAAGGTTGACAGATCTTGTGTGGTGCCCCAGCGGTCCAGCAAACCTAAGGATAGGTGAAAGTGAATGTGAAGTTACATGTGAACCTGGCTTGATGTCTTATAATGAATATCTAATTGATCTAATTGCTTTGTAAATGGTCAATCTCTAATTCCTAAAAAAAAACAACCATTTCATAAAAAAAATATAAATGTTTCTATAGTTAGGTTTTCTGTATTCAATGCCGCTCCCTGCGATTCAATAGATAATATGAAAAATTACTTATTAATTGTTGTTTTAAATTATGTCCCGACTTATATCCATACTACATACATTTTTTTCTCTTTTAAAAAAAGAAAAAAAATTTTTTCGTGTAAATGTTGTAATTAGTATGACAGAACTTACTTAACTTAACAATACAAATATAAAATAAATTTTCGGACAAAAAAATAAAAAACAATTTGCATAAATGTGTTAAAAATATTGCGAATTATCATCTCCCCTACTAAAGCGCCTCCAATGTTTGTTACTATTAATAGTGAATAGTTGTAAAAGTGGTGTATTTTTATGAAAAAAAATGCTTGCGTAAGTGATTTAAAAAATTAGATTTTTCGCTTTTAGAAAAGAAAAAAGTAGCCGTTGCATCAGAACTTTGAATGGACTAAAATATTGTCTTGTCGTAGTTTCACTGTCTTTTCTAATTTACGAGATCTAAACGGGACGGGCGGACAGACATTTCACTCAAAACTAATAGAGTCTTTTCCTCTTTCGGGGGCCGCTAAAAAAGGTAACCAATTAGACAATTAATTAATGGTAATTCATTATTTTTTTGATAGCAGCAAGGGAAGCTAATACTTCAGTATTCACAGATATGGCTAAATTTGTTGGCTTTTGTCCCCTTACATAATCGTTAACGCTATTTCATGTCATTTGTAAAAAAATGTGAGCAGAAAGAGAAACTCTCTGCTTTCATTGTAGCTTGAAGAAATGGGGCCATGTTTTATCGAAATAAAATGAATTACCTTTAATCATTTTGTATTCAGAGGCGCGGTGGCTGAGTGGTAAAACGCTTGGCTTCCGAACCGAGGGTTCTGGGTTCGAATGCTTGTGAAGAGTGGGATTTTGAATTTTGCTATTTTTAAGGCGCCCATGAGTCAACCCAACTCTAATTTTAGTCCGGGAAAGTAAAGGCGATTGGTGGTTGTGCTGGCCACATGACACCCTGCTTGTTAACCGTTGGCAAAAGAAACAGATGACCTCAACATCATCTGCCCCATAGATCGCAACATCTGAAAGGGGTATTTGTATTTTTTTTTCTCAATCGATAATCACAACTTATTTACAAAAAAAGTTACCTTACAAACTCTGGCCATTCTTGAAACGAGCTTCTAGTATGGAAAAAAATCATAATAATTACAGTTCAAACTTAAATCGGAATTCTAATAGACAAAAATGTATTAATGATCTTTTCGTAAGAAATACGGTAGAATACAAAGACACATTAAAAAACACAACAACAGCAACAGCAACAACATCAACAACAACAGCATCAACAACAATAGCAACAACAGCAATATCAGCAACAACAACAACAGCAACAATAGCAACAACAATAGCAACAACAATAACATCAGCAGTAACAACAGCAACAACAATAACATTATTAGTAACAACAGCAACAACAATAACATTATTAGTAACAACAGCAACAACAATAACATCATTAGTAACAACAGCAACAACAAAAATAACAACAGCAACAGCAACAACAAAAATAACAACATCAACATCAACAACAGGAACAACAATATCATCAAAAAACAACGACAGCAACAACAGCATCAACAACAACAACAACATCAACAACAACAACAGCAGCAACAACAACATCAACAACAACAACAACATCAACAACAACAACAGCAGCAACAACAACATCAACAACAACAACAACAACAGCATCAACAACAACAACAGCATCAACAACAACAACAGCATCAACAACAACAACAACATCAACAACAACAACAGCATCAACAACAACAACAACATCAACAACAACAACGACATCAACAACAACAACAACAACAACAACAACAACAACATCAACAACAACAACGACATCAACAACAACAACAGCATCAACAACAACAACAACATCAACAACAACAACAGCATCAACAACAACAACAACATCAACAACAACAACGACATCAACAACAACAACAACAACAACAACAACAACAACATCAACAACAACAACGACATCAACAACAACAACAACAACAACAACAACAACAACATCAACAACAACAACGACATCAACAACAACAACAACAACGACATCAACAACAACAACAACAACAACAACAACATCAACAACAACAACAGCATCAACAACAACAACAACATCAACAACAACAACGACATCAACAACGACAACAACAACGACATCAACAACAACAACAACATCAACAACAACAACAACAACAACAACAACAACGACATCAACAACAACAACAACAACAACAACAACATCAACAACGACAACAACAACAACATCAACAACAACAACAACAACAACAACAACAACATCAACAACGACAACAAAACATAGATGCACTTCTCTTGATAAAAACAATATGAAATGAACATATATAATGTGGCTAATACATTCTGCGCCAAAGTGTTTAGCACCTAAGCGGCTGCGCCAGGGGGACCTTCGCGGCCACAACGTCGTGCCTCTATGCTGCAATACATAGTGGTGTGTCTGAAAATCAGATCAGATGGTCCAAACATTGGATCAACTTATTTCAAGATTGAAAGTATAAGTTATTGGCTTTTACATCGCATGTCAACAGCACTGTGCTATTAGCAACTTTAGTCTTCTTTTCTTTTGCAGATTTCCATTAAGCTTTTACCTCTTGTATACGTAAATATGAAACAAATGAAATATGTATAGGATAACTACCCTGTTGTAAAAAAAGGCATCGAAGATTAAATGTTAACTTAATTGTCTCCCTTGTATTTAAAATACACATTAACTAAATATGAACATGGTTACATCCCTTGTAATAAAAATCGAATGCATATACAATTTAATATATATAATATAAACGAGATTTCTTCTCTTCTATAAATTATGAACAATTCTCACCCCCCCCCCCCTTTCCAAATGCTGTTGTGTTTTAAAAAATATTTAAAATATAAAAGTGATTACCTCCCTTGTATTTTTAAATGCCTATTTACAAAAACATATGCATGGTCACCTCCCTTGTGTTTACAGTACATATACACTAAAATATTAACGATACTATCTGCTTATTATAAAAAAAAAGGGAATTGTGATTACCTCACCGCAGTTACTGCACTCAACAGACGTCTCTTGCAGAAAAAAATAAACGTAATCCTCCAGCTCAAAAGACGCTATAAAGCTTGGCTCTGGAAAAAAACAAAATGCAATCCCAAAAATAATTAGGAATTCGAAATAATGACCTACATCTAGTACCAGTTGCCCATTGACCACGCCGTCTAGGCATGCTACGTTGCTCTACCGAAGGAGTACAATAAAGAAAAAAAGTTTTCTTTTCCTTTCCACTGTTAACATATAAGGCCAGCGCCAAGACCAACCGGCTTAACTTTTTTCCCCAAACTAATGTCAGGTACCCATTAGAGCTGAGTGGAAAGATTTGAGCACCGCTACCCTCCGTTCGGATGTTTTTAAGCTTGCTGTGTCCACGCCCCCCCCCCCAAAAAAAAGAAGTGTATTAGCATAGATATTTTTATTAAAACTGGGTAGAAGAGAATTAAGAGATGAATATAATATAATATAATATGATATAATATAATATAATATAATATAATATAATATAATATAATATAATATAATATAATATAATATAATATAATATAATATAATATAATATAATATAATATAATATAATATAATATAATATAATATAATATAATATAATATAATATAATATAATATAATATAAGAATATAATATAATATAATATAATATAATATAATATAATATAATATAATATAATATAATATAATATAATATAATATAATATAATATAATATAATATAATATAATATAATATAAGAATATAATATAATATAATATAATATTGTATAATATAGTATAGTATAGTATAGTATAGTATAGTATAGTATCGTATAGTATAGTATAGTATAGCATAGTAGAGTATAGTGGAGTCAGCGGTTGTCAACCTTTTAAGCTCGGCGACCCCTTTTTACAATCCCCACTCTGCGGCGACCCCCATCCACACAGTAATAGAAGAATAGACAATAACCATCCATATTTTCGATGGTCTTAGGCGACCCCTGGCAATCGTCAATCGATCCCTGAGGGGGTCGCGACTCTCAGGTTGAGAACCCCTGGTAGAGTAAGGTAAAGTACAATATAGCATACTATAAGATAAGATAAGATAATTTGTTTGTCTGACCTCTATCAGGACATCATCATGAAGAGTTATTAACCCATTCTATCTGCCATGTTTGTCTGACTTCAGGACCAGACATTGGCAGACATGCTTCTTTAACCTTCTTTTCGACCCCCTTGACCTTCACCTTAACCTATCTATTAGTCAGTTGGACCGTTGGGGCACCACACAAGATTAGTCAATCATCATATTTTTATTCCACTCTGTTGTCTGCCTTTTCTTCTTTTTCCTGTAACTGTTCCCTGAAGGAAGGTCTTTGGAAGCCCCGAAGACCTTTGTAATATAGCAATATAGCCTCAGTTTCCGTGTTTTACACTAGTTAGTAGGTCATCGTGGGGTCCAATCGCTGTAGTAACCCTGTCTCAAATCTCTTCATTTGTGATGCGGTCTTTAGATGTGGCACCTAGGATCTTTCTGTAGCATCTCAATTCCATTGCTAGGATCCTCCTCTCTAGCTCTGCAGTCAGCGCCCAAGATTCGCAAGCATATAAGAATGTGGCCATGATCAGGGAGCGTATCAGTCTGACTTCGTTGTCGAGGGCTAGGCCTTTATCTTTCCATATTGTTTTGGCCTCCATCAGGACATCATATCGTTACCATGGCTTAATTTAACTAGTTCAACATTATATGACAAATCAAGTAAACGCAAAATGGTGAAAAGGGATATAAGCTCGTTAATCGCTGTGAACTCAAGAGTGTAGAAAAAAACAAAAGTTACCTAGAGGCGGCATTGGAATACAGATTCTTAATAAAGAATTTTTTATTTTAACATGTTTATCTTTAAATATTTATTTTGATGGTTTGAATTTATCTTAAATAAATTTATTAATTTGATATTAAAGTGTAAAAGAAAATGAAGCCCAAAAGAGGCATAGCCCTAAAAGAGGCAAAGAAAGCCCACAAAAGAGACAACAGAAACGAGGCATAGCCCTAAACAAGGCAAAGAAAGCCCACAAAAAAGGCAACAGAAACGAGGCATAGCCCTAAACAAGGCAAAGAAAGCCCACAAAAAAGGCAACAGAAAAGAGGCATCGCCCAAACAGAGCCAAACAAAACCCCATAAAAGAGGCAACAGAAAAGAGGCATAGGCCTAAGCCCTGGATTTCTGTGATGTAACTGTATGATGAAACAATCAAACACAATAAAAAAAACAATCAAAAACAATTTTTAAAAAGCTGAGGTTTGAAAAAAAAATGGGAAAAACAGAATTAGATCAACCGTTTTTAAACACATCGAGCTCACTAAGTGTCCGAGCCAACATCTAGCAAAGAAACTGACCGTTAAACCAATAAGAGTCTCTTGCTTTCCCCAACAATAATTTCACGTCTGGGTCTGCTGAAATACGTGTGATCATGGGATTTAATCCAATTTTATCTGTGAAGGTCGCCGAGTACAAATCCTGATCAGACGTGAGGACTGCTGTGGAGAGATAGCTGGGTGACATCGGGCAGACGGCACCCCGACTTATGTTGCTGATGACTGTCGCCAAATCAGTAATCTGAAAGAAAAAAAAGAAGAATAGATACTAGCTCTAAAGCAGAGGCTCTCAACCTGTGGGTCGCGACCCCCTTGGGGATCGATTGACGATTTGCCAGGGGGTCGCCTAAGACCATCGAAAAAATGGATTGTTCTTGTCCATTCTTCTATTGCTTCATGTGTGTGTGGTGGGGGGGAGGGGGTCGCGACAGAGTGAGGGATTGCAAAAAGGGGTCGCCGAGCTTAAAAGGTTGAGAACCGCTGCTCTAAAGCGTTATCCGGCAAAAAGTCGATAAGAACAGGTTATTATTTTTTTTTTAAATTTTGTTTTATTTGGATTTCAGACTAAAAAGTGTATCACAGTAATCAGATCTTTATTAATACTTATATTGGTACGACCTGGTTTACCGTTCAAAAAAAATCAGAAAGAATAAGAACTGAAAGCGATTATGGTGGCGATAAAATGGAAGCTAAGAAAATCTGAACAAAATACTACTACAAAGAAAGGGAAAGATTTTGAAATAAATAGATCAAGTCAGCAATGTCAAGGACGGTTATTGAAAGGTCACTGTTGCCAACTGAATAATAAATTACTTTGTGGTCCAAGAGAAAGAAATGCACGGAAATAATTTTATTGTTTATAACTATGCTTTGTTTATCAATATTCCCCAAAAAGATCATGTTTGGTAAAAAGTTTGGTAACAAGTTTTGGTAAACAGTTTGGTAAAAAAAAATTGTACAAACCATTGCTCCCACACCCAATCTCGGATCAATTTGAAATTTTGCACAATTGTTCCTTGTACGTGACAAAACAAGAGTAATTTAATAAAAAAATAAAAACCTGAAAAATGTATTAATTAATTATTGGTAATTAATTACTTTGATGTGTATCGAACAAGGGGAAAAATTGTACTTGACAGATGTTTCTTGTATAAATTACTCCCCTTTAGGTAAAGCTTACAAGTTTGAAACTAACAATAGATAACTACAAAACCTTCTATTTTCATAAGCACTTCGCTGTTTTCGTATTGGCCTAAAAGGGCTAGAGTCCTCATGTTCAAATTCAAGTCGAACAACTTTTTTATTTACTTATAGTACTTTTAAAAAAAGCTATCACGGTAACATTCAGGCAGATATCCCCGTTCTTTCTACCCCTTCCTTTTCCCAACTGGTCCAGACAAGTGATAAGATCATACCTAGAGCATTCTTAATCAAAGTGTCATGTAAATGTAAATAAATATATGAAATATTGTTAATTTCAATTTTTAAGATAATTTACAAACAATGGGGGGCTTGGAGCGGTTTGAACCCGGGACCATTGGTAAGTGCGAACAACTGTCCGGCGCGAAAACCGCACGACCAGACAACCATCCCGATATCATGCACGATACTGAAAAGCTGAATTCCAATATCTGGTGTGGCGTTCAACGTAAACTTACAACATGTAAAGTAGTTGCCTAATGACACCGAACAAAAGAAAACTTGTATACAGATCTTTTTAAAATGGTCGAGAGGTTAAGTGCGCTTCAACTAGTTCTTGTCTTGGCTACCTAGAAGGGGGCTCGAGGTTCGACACCCGCCTCGGGCAGAGCTGCGTTTACTGAGCGCCTAAAGGCAGCACGGAAAACCAACTCCCAGATACCCCCTCCCCACACTGGTCAACAAATGAGATTGGACCAAAGCGCTCTGAGCATGCTATAAGCATGAAAGTAGCGCTATATAAAAGCTATAAATATATATATCAATGTTTAGACAGCATTCTAGACGATGCAACAGCTTTTCCGCGCGCTATGTAACGTTTATTTCAAGACATAAGCAGGCGGCTACACACACGCAGGAAGTAGCCTTGATGCTGTCCAAGACGGCACAGAGAGAGCACACGGGGTGTGAGGCGCTCGGCTATGGGTGGCTGCCTATGGGTGGCTGCCTGGTCATGTAAATTACGCTCTGGGCTGTCGTCTCGGTGGTCCCGGGTTTGAACCTTGCCCGCAGCCGTCCCGTGCTGCGTGAGTTTCGGGCTATTATACAATAATCTTCTATTTTGAATGAACATCCGAAACATGTAAAACAAAGAAAGGAACAAAGAAACAATCAAAGAAAACATTCTATTAATTTCAATTGATTTTTTTTTGTGCGGACGTAATTACAATTGTATTATTAGATAAACATTTAGATTTTTAGACCAAAAGAAAATCCGCTGCCGAGGACAGACGCAGACGGCAAAAAAGAAAATCTTAATCGACCACCGGCGGACAATGGTTATGCTTGTCCTGAATATGGAAAAATATGTAGGTCACAGCTGGGGCTGCGTAGACACGGGAAATACTTCATTCCTCATTAATCTTCGGTCTCGAAGACAAGCCTTATTATTATATAAGAAAGAAATGTTGCTTTATAAAATAATGCAGGATTAGGAAAACCAAGAAAAGGTTGATTGCATTAAGTTATAAATAAGCTAGTGCCTACATTCTATGTACTAGATTGAAATCTATAAATCTCCTATCCTAGCAGATCTATTACATGGATAGTAGAATAAAAAAAAATACAAAGATTCACAGGATATAACTTGACAATTAATGTCACAAGCGAAATAAATCATGGAAGACAAGTATTAGTTTGTGCTTACATTTCTGTACAAACACATCGGTGCAGACGCCAGAGTACCACAAGTCAGCACCTTGTCTTGAACTGTCTTCAGGATCACAATAAAGTTCGAGCAATATTTCTGAAATAGGACCGTGACATAGCGTGATGTAGCGTCACATAAGCGTGCGGCCATTGAGCCGAGCGTATCAAGTTTGAGTATCGGTAATGATTAAGATTTAGGTTGAAAGTTACAAGCACAATTGAACAATTTGGACGACTTTGTCTGTAAAAGGTATTTTCGATTGATATATGGGCATGGAAACCGATAGATTGCCCAACCTCCATGTTATCAGGTTTCTAGATGTATGCTAAACCATTTGCTTGACACTGGCGGAGGTTCTTTGCATGTAGGTCCTTGACCACCAGATGACCACAATGGTCATCAGTGAAAGAAAATATGTTATTATTTGGAAGCCAAGCGTTTTCATACTCAGCCACCAAGAGCCACAGATTTAAAAAAAATGAACTACAGCAATGGCACAATAGATCACTTGTACATTCAATCAGGTTCCGTAAGGTTGTCATTGCCGGAAGTGGTAATGGATGTAAGCAATCCACTACCTATAAAATGCTTCCAAATGGCATGCGTCCCAAATAGCCTCTGACAACCAGTCCAACTTCTGGCCTTCACGTGTGGCTCCGATATTGAGTCCGGCGGAACTGTTCTCACTAACAGGAGAAGGGGCAAAGGCGAGTAACTGGCGCCTTAACCAGTAAGCTTCGGGCAGGAGGGGCTCGTTAGCCATGGCTGGCTATAACCCACCTAAGAGAAGGAAAACTCTGAATTCAAACCTCTGTTGCCTTGCAGCTTTACCCAATCATGGGAAAGGCTTCGGGAGTCAACCCCCAGTGCTACACTCTGGCAGAACCTGCGACGCCGCTGATCCCAAACCGTATCGGCACTGCCGTTCCTTTGGATACATCAGCTGCGTGAAGTGGGGGGAACTGATGTGTGGGCGACATCGTTCCGACCACAGCTGATGCCTAGGCATTCATCTCATTTCCATGAGATGATCCATAGTCGCTTCGCGACTGAAGGAGGCCATATATACATTCAATCACATTTTCCCTTCTTTTAGAAGTTTACTATTTATATTTTTACAAGTTTTTAATTGTGGAGGCCTCTCCTCCCCCCCCCTCTCCAGATTGAAGACGAAGCACTGATGGGTTACACTGACTGAGCTAATGTAAATCATGCCCTGATAAAATGACCCTATTTTTCTCCGCCTCTGTAAGATGGACACCAGCTGGGAAGAGACTGCAGACAACGCAGTTGACAGATTTCTATGGGGATAGCTTGGCGCCAAATGGGCCAGAAGTGCTGAAGTAAAAAACTAAAGTAAAATTCCCCTTTCAGACCTTGTGGTCTATACGGCAGATGATGTAAAGGTCATCTGTTTCTGTGGCCTACGGTTGACGAGGGTATCATGTGGCCAGCACAACGACCAACCGCCTTTACTTTTCCCCAACTAATGTTAGTTACCCATTAGAGCAGGGCGGACTCAGAGGCGCCCAGAGATCCCGATATTAAAAATCTCAGTCTTCACCAGGATTCGAACCCCCGGTTCGGAAGCCAAGCACTTTACCGCTCAGCAACCGCGCCCCCAGAAGTGCGGGAGTACCCATGTCTAAATCTGGCAAGTCTGTAAAATGTTGTATATCCGCTGTAAAACGTCTACGGTCTACACTTTCGACTATTAAATTAGAACATACCACTCTCTGGTCAATGTGACAAAGGGAGACAGCATCATTTGGGGCGACCCACTTCTCTATCTGTAGCGCTGCCAGATCGTTCAGATTTAGTCGGTAGATGTAATCACTGACCAAAACAACAAGATACATGATTAGCTTTATAAAATGACATCCGGAATTACATGTAAAGCAGACGTTAACAGAGAAAGGGAAGATGGCAGAAACCTACAACGTATCGCAGATTTTTATCTAGGGGCAGATAACAAAAAGCCATTTTGGTACATTGGGTGTCCTTAAACCATGACGTGGTTAGCTACGTCATTTAGAAGGCATACGATACATTATTTGCACCTTTTTAGTGCTGTAAAATCCAACTTTTAAGCTCGTTCGCTTGAAGCGCAAACTAATTTGTGTTGTTTAGTTGGCAGCTGTGATCATTTAATTTAGCGCCCTTTGCATTGTTTAGAATTGTTTTTAAATTATCGTGAAGAAATCCACACATTTTTGCTGTTGGTAAATTGACTCGGCAGAGGCGGCCCTAGCAGTGCCCGGGGCCCTGGGCGAGTGTCATATTAGGGTCACAAATATTTGTACAATGGGCTGATTGTGACAAAATGTTCTCCTTATCGTGGGTCACCCCATCCCCTCACACCAATCCGCGGGTCCTGGAGCGATTGCCTCAATCGCCACCCCTTAGGCCGCATCTTGGCTAGGCAATAGCTTTGAACTTTCCAAATAAATCTGATGAACGACTCAAATAAATTGTTGTAACGAACGATACCTTGTCGAACTATACCTTGTCGTCTGCAAGACAAATGTGGTGTCAGATACAAGTCAGAAAAGCTAGTAAATAAAGTAAGTCCTAAGTTAAGTCCCCCTCTCAGACCCTGCGATTTATGGGGCAGATGATGTAAATGTCATCTGTTTCTGTTAACTAGGGTGTCATCTCTCCAGCACAACTATTGTCAGGTACCCATTAGAGCTAGGCGGACTCACTGGCGCACTAAATGTCCCGAAAATCCGAATCCGGGCCCCTTTCTTCGAAAACCAAGCGCCTTACTACTCAGCCACCGCGCCTCCTAGAAAAGTATCGTAAAAGCTGTTCTACAATGTACTTAAGAATAGACTTGAAGTTGTCTGTGTTTCCTGTTTCCCATGGGTTGAGCCACTCCTCTTTGTGGTTGTCGACCCTGAATAAAAATCAGGAGCCGGCTACACCCTAGCCAAACATGTGATGCTGCTGATTCCAAACTGTATGAGCACACGGCGTTCCATTGTATAAATCAGCTGTGTGGAGATGGGAGTGGGGGGAACTGCTTTATGAGTGACATCGTTCTGACCACAGCTAATGCCCAGGCATTCATCTCATTATTTCTACGAGATGAACCATAATCGCTTCACGACTGAAAGAGGTCATAATGTAAACTTTCTAACATCAGGGCCGGCTTAGGCATAGGCAAACTATGCAGCCGCCTAGGGGCTCCAATTGATTAGTGGCGAAGCATGAGAGAAATCTCAAACATATCAGAACTCTATGGCTCTATGTACCTGTCCACTAGTCTAGCTCTAAGTCTCTGCAATGCTTCATGGTTTATGCACTATATCAATTTTACTTTTTTTGTTGATTTAGATGTAGATACAGGAAGGTCTTTAATTAAGTGGGTATTTGTAGGTCTTAACTTCAAAATTTCTGTTTCATTTGGGGCCAATAAATCACTTCGCCTAGGGCAGCGGTTCTCAACCTTTTAAGCTCGGCGACCCCTTTTTACAATGCCCAACTCTGCCGCGACCCCCCCCCCCACACACACACAGCAATAGAAGAATAGACTAAATACAATCCATATTTTCGATGGTCTTAGGCGACCCTGACAATCGTCAATCGACCCCTCAAGGGGTCGCGACCCACAGGTTGAGAACCCCTGGCCTAGGGCATCCACTTACATAAAGCCGGCCTTGCTTGCATGCTCATATTGTTTAAGGAAAACAAATAAAGCTGTCAACTATTTTACCTGCTCCCAATCAGCAGTTGGTTGTTTTCTTCGTCAAGTTCCATTTGAACAAATTGTGTGATGTTATCATGTCGAAACTCTACAAGATGCTCAGCTAAGTGAAAGATGAAAGATTTCTAGATCACGAAGGCTATAAGTCAAACAATATGTTGGAATGAACTGATCACATATTTTTATATAACGAAATTTCAGCATACACTCTCTGCATCCGAAAGATTTTCACTTCCTGACATCTTTGGGGGTGATTTTCACACCCTGAAATGTTTGGAAAGATTAGCACACCTTGAAATGTTTGGAAAGATTAGCACACCCTGAAACATTTAGAAAGATTTGCACACCCTGAAACATTTATAAAGATTTGCACACCCTGAAACATTTAGAAAGATTTGCACACCCTGAAACATTTAGAAAGATTTGCACACCCTGAAACATTTAAAAAGATTTGCACACCCTGAAATGTTTGGAAAGATTAGCACACCCTGAAACATTTGGAAAGATTTGCACATCGTGGCATCTTTGGAAAGATTAGCACACCCTGGCATCTTTGGAAAGATTAGCACACCCTGAAACATTTGGAAAGATTTGCACACGGTGGCACCTTACAAATGATGATCACAAACTGACACTACCTACATCTCATGTAGGCCTATACCATAGACATATATACTACTCTAGACTGGACATGGAGACTTTTTAACACTACAAAAAAAAAATCATGAAAATGTTTTAGAAAGTTGGATCAAGGCGTTGTTTTGTAAAGTAGCTAAAAGAAGTAAAGTTGTTCTGTTTTTCAACCCTAACCTATGTAACATATAATTTAATTTTTAGATTTAGATCTAGTAATTGAACATCAAAATAATTATTATTTTGCTATTTGAAGATACATAATCTAGAAAGATCTAGGTAATCAATCTATTTAAATGTACATAAGATGATTTAAATCAACATGAATTATTTCGATCTAGGATTTTTGAAACATTATCTTAATGGAAACAAACAGGAAATGGCTTTGTTTCATATATTTGCGTGAATATCCGAGAAATGATTTTGCATTATTTCTAAACTTTGAAAACTAAAGATCATTTCTTTTCTATGAAAAAAGAGTTTACGTACATAAAAATCTATACATAGAATAGATAAAGAATAAGAATTTATTTCCGGTTTCCAGCCTAGTATAATATATAAGTCTACGGCCTGTACATTGCTGCTACCTAAAGGACTCACTTTTAAATGTTACTAAACGGTAATCGTAAAACTGTTCCTCGCTTTGTTGCATGGATATGGCCAAGTAAGCAGCCCTAATCTTTTCGTAGCGCCAGTGCTCCTCCACTTCAGAGAAAGACTGGGTCACCGCCAACGCCAGGACAATGAAGCATTTTCCAAACATGTCTTTATCCGCAGCTAAAGGTAGTGCTAGATTTAGTGCTAAGCGTCTGTCAAAAGTTTATAACAAGAAAAACATTAAAAATGCATTTTTTTGGTTGTTGAAAAGACAAATATCTGCATTATAGAACTTACGATATAATAAAGTATTTAAAAAAATTAATTTAAAAGAAAATTAGGTTCCAACGGGTATCGAACCTATGATTTTTACACCGTCTGCTGCTTCAACGAAAGATGCTACCAACTCTGCCATCGGGCAATGCAAACGTGTGCTATTATGTAGGCCTATTAGTACTTTCATTATTTGGACATTTAGATCTAGGACTAGATGTAGACTTCTTATTTTGACTTCTTATTTAGAACCCTTATTTAGAACTCTTAAGATCTAGTCTATATTTACTTCTAGATCTAGAATCAAGATGTAAAAGTAATGTAAAATGACCATACCAGATCATGCGGTCTATGGGGCAGATGATGTAAATGTCATCTGTTTCTAGCTGTGATCTAGGCCTATATTAAATTTACATGTAGATATAACTAAAAGCAAAGCATAGATAACCTTTCAATAAACTTAAACTCTAAGGAACTTTAAATTTAAAATTTAGTCATCGGTACACAAAGGCTGGCTTCGACATTTTAAAAAAAATAAATTTATTGAATTTCAATTGTAGGCTTATAAGTCTAGACTTGGAAGACGATGCGTTAAATTTTCCTGAACATTAATTTATTAAACTCTTGAATTGATAATGTAATACGGTACATTCGGAAATTCCCGAACGCGATATTCCCTTCAAGAACGATGTTGGCACTAAATCCAAGTCCAGTTCTCAAGCCAAATTTACTTGTATTTTATTTATTTTATTTAACTTTTAAAAATGACTAAAGTCAAACTAGAATTTTCCCGATGAAGCCAACGAACTAATAATTCTTTTTTCTTATCGATATACATCAACTGTTTAATGTCTAGGAAAATCGTTAGAGTCGTTTTTGAGATCCTGTTTCCCCGGGTATGCTGTGCTGCCTCATCGTGGCACCCGGGTGGAAACGGTTACCAGAGGAGGTAACTAGGCTAAATGAATGGCGAAACAAAAACTCCCGTGGGGATGCCCACGGGTAGACGAGAGTCCACCTCTTGCACGGCGCGGAGTTGCAAAAGAGTCCCCATAAACCTGTCACACATCCATGCGCTGTTCCTCAAGAACCGTTACATAAATGGCGAGTCCCCCACAGTAAGCTTGGTATAACGAAGGAAAATGGCGGAGGCTCCCGGTGTCCTCGGCCTTCGGCCATGTTCAGCCAAGCAGGCGTTCGGGGCCAAAGGCATTGGAATTAGAGCTCGAAGAGCCTTCGGCTCAGCTCTTAAGACGATCAAACGGTTCCTGTTTCATAAAGTTCTGACTTCAATAGAGGTGATGCAAAAAAACAAAGCCCAAATAAGAACAAGATCAGAAAGAAATGGCCAAAAAAAAAAAAAAATTTGTTCCAGACAGCCTCGTTCACGACATGGCCTAAATTGTGCCGATGTGCTAAAAACTCAAAACTCGTACACGTCTAACAAAAACAAAATGGAGGGGGGGGGGGTATAGTATAGAATCTAGTTAGTGTGGCATTTAGACCTAGCTGCCCCAATGTCGAAAAAACAAATTGGCTAGAAATTGTAAGCCCAGACAGCATGGTGTCTTATGACTTTTGTCTACAGAGTCATTTCTTCAGCTTGAGGAAATTTTCAAATAGGTTTTTTTTAATACGTTTTGTAACTGATGACTGTTGCGTACCACCACATATGCCATTCGACAGATCTGCCAAGTACAATTTCCTTATTTTGATTTCGATACCAAACAAAATAATTTATACCAGCAGTTAAATAATTAATTCGTTGTTTTTAATTGATTTTTGTGTTGTCTGGTACACGAAATAATTGTGCGAAATTTCAACTTGATCTGAGATTGGGTGTGGGAGAAATAACGTGCACAAACTTTTCACCAGACAGACAGACAGAGTGAGTTGATATAAGCTTTGTACAAAAAAAATATTATTATCTCATATAACTAAAGAGCTTTCATTAAAGTTTGAGTTTTTTCTATGGTTTGTTAAAAAAAAAAGAGTTGCCATAGCAACCAGTAGACAAAAAAGCTAATCGTCTGCATTATTTTTGTTAACTCTTTCTCTGCTAATTGACGAAGCCTAAGTTGATTTCACCCCCATTGGTTTTGGATTTATAGACGTTAATATTTGTTGTGTACAGAGAACATCTCCTATAATTCAATCCCAAATATAACATTTTCTGATAACAAACAAAAAAAGGTTATTGAAACTTAATCATAACAGGATAGTGAAATACAAATGAGCTAAATGAATAATACTATCGGAAATAGGAAAATAATTACGTAGAGAAAGGGTTAAAGGAACAAAACTAGACTCTTGTATACCGGCAAAAGCAGGCGCCCCAAAGGCAGACCTCAAATAAGATGGAATGACGATATAGAGGCAGATCTTCTTATCTTATGAAATACAGACGTTACTTAAAAAAAAAAAAAGAAGATGATTACGTCCTACCAGTGTTCCTAGTTCAATCTAGTCATGCATGATAATCAATGACTTCACTTCTTCCAAGTCACTGGTTTTCCTGGCTGACTCAGGTAACCGAGTCCATGCTCTAATAGCACTTGGGAAGAAGGAGCATTTGTACAAATTTATCCCAGCATATGGAACAAGGAATGTGGAACAATGGAACAACAAATGTGGAACAATGGAACAAGGAATGTGGAACAATGGAACAAGGAATGTGGAACAATGGAACAAGGAATATGAAACAAGGAATGTGGAACAAAGGAACAAGGATTGTGGAACAATGGAACAAGGAATGTGGAACAATGGAACAAGGAATATGGAACAATGGAACAAGGAATGTGGAACAATGGAACAAGAAATGTGGAACAATGGAACAAGGAATGTGGCTTTCTCTTTGTGTCTACATCTACATCAGTTCGGGCAAGGATTCGAAAAGCTCAAGAGAGATCTGAATGAAAGAATGTGTTGAAGCAGTCCTGAGCCCTTCATGGGCTGTAGGACCACTGGGCCCTTCATGGACTGTAGGACCACTGGGCCCTTCGTGGGCTGTAAGACCACTGGGCCCTTCATGGACTGTAGGACCACTGGGCCCTTCATGGACTGTAGGACCACTGGGCCCTTCATGGGCTGTAAGACCACTGGGCCCTTCGTGGGCTGTAGGACCACTGGGCCCTTCATGGGCTGTAGGACCACTGGGCCCTTCATGGACTGTAGGACCACTGGGCCCTTCATGTGCTGTAGTACCACTGGGCCCTTCATGGACTGTAGGACCACTGGGCCCTTCATGTGCTGTAGTACCACTGGGCCCTTCATGGGCTGTAGGACCACTGGGCCATTCATGGGCTGTAGGACCACTGGGTCCATCTGGGATGGATACACGAATATCATGTTTGTTTGTTTTACATGTTTCGGATGTTCCTTCAGAGTTGAAGATAGTTTACTTCCTAGTCCAAACCTCCCGCAGGACGACGGGGGATGGGAGCGGGCAGGATTTGAACCCTCGACCATCGATAAATGCGAACGACAGTCCAGCGCGCAAACCTCACGACCAGGCAGCCATGTTTTTATGTAGACTCAAACCCAATCCAGTCAAGAAGCTACTAGACCTAGAACAAACAGACGTAAAAACAAGTTTAAAAAAAAAAAAAAACAACAACAACCAAGGGGCTCATAAAATGTCCAGGTACAGATCAGAAGTAGTCAAAGCAAAAGTTTTCAACTAACTTCACTTTGTTTTAAAAGTTTACAGAGTTTATATTGTACTTGCGTGCATCTAGATCTATTCTAAATCGTTTTTATGTTGTCTGACTCTAGATCTAGCTCTAGATCTATATTGACGTGGACATTTGAAATGACTTGAGGTGCAAAATTATAGGCAGTGCAAAACTATTTTTAGAAATTAGGAGAAAGGAACACTGCGTGCAAACAGTGCGAGTCTGACTCTGAAGATTGTGGAAGAGGGTATCAGTTCACGTAGGCCTAAATGCGAATAGACCTATGCAACATTGACGGTTGACCAGATTTTGCCAGATATAAAACAGGCAAGATTTTGTTAATAAGTACAAGAAGGCTGCCAGAATGTGTAGTATGTCATGAGTTCGGACCCTGCCTCAGCCAGCCTGCCTACCTACAGCAGGTTTGGACTAGGACTTAATCTTCCTTTCGAGAGAAAGGCCTATACATCCATAAATCCGATTCCAATAAACTAATACAACAGACCTATATATATTACCCTATGTCTAGACTGGTCATGGAGATCTTTTACTTTTAACACTACAAAAAATGTCGTGAACATAGACTTAATAATAATAATAATAATAATAATCTTTATTATCCGTATGGAAATTTGTCTTACAATTTGTGCATTACACCAAACAAAAAACATTATAACTTATAAGAAACCAAAGTGTACATTCACACCAGACTCACTCATAATTTACATGTGACAAAGTTTATACCAGATTGTTCTTATTTAATGATTTGATTGCCAGGGGAACAAAAGAGTGTTTGTGTCTGTTTGTCTTTGCTATCGGTGTCTTGTATCTCTTTTGTGATGGCAAAATCACAAAATCCTGACACAAAGGGTGATTCTTTTAATCCTTTTATTTTTAATGCTCAGATTGCCATACCAGGCAGTGATATTGAAACTTAAAATATTGCAGATGTGAGCGTGATAAAACATAGCCAAGGCCTTTTCGCTAACATTAAACGAGGACAGTTTTTCTTAGTAATCGTAATCTTTGCTGCCCTTTTTTGCTGATATAATCAGTATTTGCAGTCAAATTTAGTTTATATAGTATATACAAGTCTATGGTCGTGAAAAACTTTTTTTTAAAAGCTGAAATAAGACGTTGTAATTAACATTTCTGTACAATTAAAAATAATTCAAGTTATAAAATAAAGTTCCTCGTTTGTGGATATTTCATTGAGCTACTCCTGTATTAGAATGGACTCATCTGTGATTGGGAACTGAGTTTGTCCACACTGTTCAATAAATAGTCGGAAATATCAAAGCGAAGAATTTTTCAAAGCTTTGGCTTAGATTTAGACATTTAACAGTAGTGAGGGGCGAAACTATTATTATTACAATTATCCGATCAGATAAATTGGCTTTTTAGCAAATATGGTATTTCAATTGTAGGCTATACAATTTTCATCTTTCTGGGGACCCTCTATGAGAGTCTCGGGGACCCGTGGGAGTTCGCGAATCACAGTTTGAGAATCACTTCTGAACAAAATGGCGCCTTGGTTGATCTTTATAGCGCTTATGGAATGTACCTCTGTTACTGCACGCTAGTGGTAGTGTCCGACCCAGTGCACATATCGAATGGTATCATAATGAGTTCTATACTATCCACACAATCCTCCAGCAGATCATGGCTATTTGTAAGGTAGTCCTGTCAGCGTACAGTCTCAGGATATGTCAAAATCGCTGGCGACATTCGGCCAAGACAAAGCTAAAAGGGGAGAGTACTGGCGAAACTGTATCGGAAAGTGATACCTGGGATCCAATTGGTTAAATTGTTTCCCTTTGATTCTTGTTTTGTCAGTTACAAGAAGTAATCGCTCAAAATTTCAACTTTCTCCGAGATTGGGTGTGGGAGAAATAACGTGTACAAACTTTTTACATGACAGTAAAACAGTAAGTTGTTTATATAAGTTTTGTAAAAAAGACATTTAACAAAACAAGAAACAAACTAGTCTTATGTTTATGATTCTCTTTATTTTTTTTTTGACATTATCTCAGCAAGTAGTTTGATTTGTTATTTTTTTTTTTCGTAGTCAAACATCAATAAACATTTCAAATTAAGTAATATCTATAAAATATGATAATTATAGAAACCAAAAAAAAAAATAATAATAATAAAAACAACATAGGAGGATTGTTACTACAAGATGGTGCAGTGTATACTACATGTTTATGTGTCCTGGTCATTGTTAAGTCTAATTTATGGTGGGAAAAAAATGAAATCGAACTAGCGAATAGTCACCCTCAGTAAAATATAATTAATTTAAATTAATACATCAATATTATGTATAATATATAAAAAAGTAATAAAAATAGCAATGAAGATGATGAATGGTGAAGAACTGCACAATTAAATGTGGACGCAAAAGACGAGTGTAAACTAATTATCGAACAAACTGTTGGAGTAGCAGTGTATGAAATAGTACATAAACACTGGATACTATGGGGAGGAGAAGAGTGGAAACTGATCACCAGTGGAACCACAAAGAGATTTAACTCAACACTAAAACCATGAAGGATTTTTCAAACTTAGGTTCATATCAGTTATCTTCTCTTTGTTTTACACTTTGATTTTAAAGATCCCATTTATGTTCTGTAAGCAACAAACTACTGTAAGAGAGAAAAAGAAGAGAAAGGGATATAGAGAAATGTGGGGATGAAATCATAAATTCAGTAAGAGAGTGTAAGATTGAATGAGAGTTTCAAATAAATAGAAAATCAAGAACCTGAATTGAGAGATCACTGTTACCAACTATAGGATAGACATTATTTTGTGCTATAAATTTCTGAGCTCAGAAATTGGATTCTCCAATGCTAAAAATGGACACAAATTATTTTTATATTACACAATGGATCAATACTTTCCCAATGTTTTGTTGCCTGATGCACCACAGACTCCATTTTAAATCCCCTGTCTTAAAGAAAAAGAAGAGAAAGACATATATGAATAATTGTGTTCATTCCTTCAACTATTCCATTTACCATTCTATAGTAGTATTTATTTCTTCTCATGATATCACTTTGAAAGACTACACCATTGTTAGTTTTAAGTTGTTCAGATTGCAATTGAACAATAAGTCGTATTACTAGCATGACCATATAAAATAATCTGAGAGCTAGCAAGCTAAGTCCTACACAGCAACACCAATGATAAATGTACCAAAACTCAAGTGTTTAGTATTCTCCAGTCTTCAGTCCAAACAGGAAGTGCTGAGCTCTGATCAGTTGATCAACTTTCTTTATTATCAGACAATAAAACATTATGTAGGTAGAGGTGAAAAAAAAAATGTGGTTTAAGTTTTAACCAGTAGATGAATATAATTTGTTGCCAAGTAACCAAATAAAATTATGCTCAGTGCCATTTTGATTGTTATAATAATGAAATATAGTAACAAAATGTCCAACTCTTAAGAAACAATATACTAACCAATACAGATGCCTACATATTAAAAATATTAATAAAAAACTTAATATTTTGCTAATTATTTTAACATAAAATATTCAAAATTTGCACACAGCATTGAGAGGATCTCTTATTAAAAAAAAAACCCACACTGAATGTTTAACAAAAAGAACCCATAAAACCCCAGTCAAATCAATGAGCAATAGCATTCAAACATTAACCTATAAACTTCCCCTTTCTCAACCACATTAAATAAAATACATTAAGAAGTCCTTTATCTCAAGCGATTCGAAATTAAAATATTTTCTATTCATTTATATGACAATCTAATTTAAGTATAGAAATTTTTTTTACTTTAAACAAATAATTAACAACAAACCATTTTTCTATATGTTTCTTGCAAGCCAATCTAACATAGAGTAAGTACTATACAACCATGATAGAATCATTATATACAGCAGTTTATACCCTTACAATTATCAAAAGTACATAAAACATGTTACTAGAGAATTTTGATTACATCCACACACTGTGTGTATACAGGCTAATTGTTTCTCAATTACAACATACAAATAAATTATTAACTTCTATGCCTTAAAAATTGTCGGCCAACAAGTTCTACTGCAAATGAGGATTTTATGTAGCAGTTCAAAAACATCAGACAAGAATTAGTTCTTGTGTGAACTAATTCTGATACCAGTGTCATCAATGACCCTATGCCAAGGACAAGAAATACACCAAGTGGGTGAACAGATCAAAATAAATGTGTGGTACAAATTACTTGTGAACAAAAAACCTGTGTACATAATATACCATCAACTCTCATTACCAAAAACAAATAACATAGGGGTTGGCTGAGAAAAGAAGAGCTCTCTATACAATGGAGTCTTATAATACCAAGAGCTAGCTATTTAAATATTTACACTTTAGCACAGGATGCTAGTCATGTGATGCAGGTCACATGATGCTAGTCATGTGATGCAGGTCACATGATACAATCTATGGGATGCAGGTCACATGATACAATCTATGGGATGCAGGTCACATGATACAATCTATGGGATGCAGGTCACATGATACATGCCAACTGAAGAATGAAATGTCTTGAACACTGGCAGATTTGATGCGTTGTGATCTCTGGAGTTTACCAATGACACGGCTAGTTGATCAAAAATAAAATCTCTCCATACAAAAAATCGTTTGTCATCATGCTTTGATAAAATAATATAACTATTGAGTCCAAAAATAAAAAACTTAAATACTTATGTTTCAGTCTAGAAATTTCAGTAGCACAAATTTGTATTGTTAAAAGATATTTTTTGTTTTGTCTGCTAGTGTTTTAAGTCGAATTCAATTAACTAAATATAAAAGTCAGAAAATGACAATAAAACGTATAAGCGTACACCTGAAATAAAATATGAGGTCAACGTTATAATACAATGTCAGAGATATAATACTTTACAACCCCCATATATATACACACATATATAGGCTAGTGACAAGGACACTATACAAACTATATATTGCCTTAGAGTAATGTGATGATGATTGTACACACAATGAATGCACAAAGACCTAAGTTTTATATTTGAGCTTTTCTTGATGTAAATATTTATGAAAATTATTATTATCAGCCATAAATAGTAAATGTACTAAAAAGAGATAAACATGAAACTGATAAAAATAATAATTTTAAAACAAGTTTCATAGAGTTTTATCAGCTCTAAATAAGTTAATACCTGTATATATGTATATGTAAACATAATTTATGTATATTGTATTGTTAAGTCTTAGCAAACAGTATGTAAAATTTTGAAATCCTGTCTCTAAATTTTCCTACATTATAACTCATAAAAGTAAGCATTTGAAATATTTAGTTTCCTTATTCTTTGGGGTGGAGGTGGGGGAGAGGGGTTTAACCTAAACCAATCATCAAAGTAGGCCTCAATACTGACCTGGGACGTTGCAACCTGTGAGTAATGGAAATTCTATCTCTAGTTGCCATGTCACAGGTCAGTTCATCCATAGGTTGCCATGTCACAGGTCAGTATTCAGGCCAAATATGACAAATGGTCTAGGTTTTAATGCAATATGCTATTTCGGAAAGAAAAAAAAAATAGGTTGAATACTTGAAAGTTGTTATGCTCATTTTCCAAACACTTTCAGGTTTTGAGAATACTGTGAACCGTATGAACTTTATTCCTTTATAAAAGATGAAAGCCTACACCTGCACACAGATACAATCTTTCTAATGATTTAACATGAAGCTGACTTGCTATTTCGTCTGGAAGAATGACCTTTCAATAACTAATTTAAAAAACCCAGAAAAAATGATTTAATAAGACAAGTAGAGCTTCAACATTACCACTAACAATGTCTCAATAGGAACTTATACAAAGGGAAACAAAAGGAGATTTAACTCTTTCTCTCCGTAATTATTTACCAACATTCTGGCGGAATCAACGCAGGTATCGTCAGTTAGGAGAGAAAGAGTTAAAAAAAAGCCTTATGTTGTTTGTTTTTTCTGAACATTACAAAAGGAAGCATTCATTTAATAAATAGCTAACGCATATCATGGATCAGAGCACGTACATCTAAATCTTGTGGCTTTACAACTGAACACACACACACACACATCTGCTGCACATACACTCTCTCATGAAGCCTCTGTAATAAATAAATTAATCAAGCAGGCCGCCAAGCAGGCAGGACAACATTCCTCAGTGCAATCACTCTCTGGTAGATCACACACAAGATATGGATTAGATCTGGCCAAGTCATTACATGAACAGAACTATAATTACAATATTTAAAATAAAAATATTTGTTACCATAAAAAAAAGATTTATAATTGAACAAAAACCATTTAAAATATTTACTTTTGATCATACTATTACCAAAGTAACAGTAACCAAAGAAACTGTAACCAAAGAAAGTTACCAAAGTTACAGTAACCAAAGAAACTGTATCCAAAGTAACAATTACCAAAGTAACAGTAACCAAAGAAACTGTAACCAAAGAAAGTTACCAAAGTTACAGTAACCAAAGAAACTGTATCCAAAGTAACAATTACCAAAGTAACAGTAACCAAAGAAACTGTAACCAAAGAAAGTTACCAAAGTTACAGTAACCAAAGAAACAGAACAAAATATAGGCTTTGTAAATAATGTTATCTATGTATGTACAACCAAGTACAAACAGAAGGTTGCACTCATTGTATTAAGCTACCGAGACGTCAGTAGTGACACTGCGAAGACATCTGCTCTTATATCAAACTTAGACTGACGAGGCCGGGAGTCAAAAAAATCTACCCCGATATTGCAAAGCTGTTGAGCGCGAGACAAAGGATTCGTTTTACCCATAATGCAAATAAATGTTGACTGAAATGAAAAGTCAGAAACCCATCAGAGTTGGGTATAAAAAGAAATACAATGACATGAAAACGTGGCTAAGCAGAATGATAGTTTTAAACGAGTCGAAATTAAAACATTCTCTTTCTAAAAAAAAAAAAAATGCAGCAATTGTTGAACCAGCTAGGGGGGTGGGGGATGAAAGCTCCTCCATAAGAGTTGTTACTACTCTAAGGGAAACAACTCATGTATATAAGGTCAATAAGAGTTGTTACTACTCTAAGGGAAACAACTCATGTATGTTAAGGAAGTACAGGCAAATTGAGTATAGGGCTACAAGTGAAATATAAAGTCTTAATAAGTAATTGTATGACAAACCCTGCACTGAACAAGAACTTTTGTTTCTACATTGTGTCGTGCACTGACATATAATATTATAATATACAGATTACACCAGATCTTAAAATCTATAATATTACTAACATTATACACATCTAGCCCGTACAAGAAAAAAAAAGTTTTGCTTGTCTGATGAAATAGACAGTTCCAACATCAAGACGCAGTTTGATCTTTACACGAGGCTCTAGAGACACAAAACTCAGCATGGAGTTATCTTCCCCAGCTAATGTTTCATTAGTGTGAGAACATTTTTTCACGTCCACTGCTCTGGGCATGGCGGAGGTCAACAGGAATATTTTCCGGCAAATGAAACTCTTCATCTTCAAAGTTACAAAGTTGATGAAACAACTGAATTATAAGAACCAAGGGGTTACTAGTTCGCTCTAGTAATGGATAAGGATATGCGTAGGACATAATTGTATTAATAATTATAATTATCTTCTCATTTGAAGGAACATCCGTAATTAATAAAAGAAGATAATGGTAACTGGAAGACGTATAATTAATAAAATGTACCCTATGCTTGCTTTTACAATAATTAGTTCTTTAAATATTGAAAATTCTCAGCCCCTTCATTCAAACATATATGCTGCAATTGTAAAACTCTTTTTAAAAAACTTACACTAACAGTTTGAGCGGTACTACACACACTTTCTTTCTTTAATATCAGATGTATAATCAGCTTGGTAGTCACTGCTAACTGAGAGTGAATACACAACGTGTAGGTTTTGTAAATGGGACATAGGCTGAGTTCTTATATTTGTAGAGTTCTAATGCAGAACAAGTGAAGGCTGATAACTTAGCCTCAATATTTAGCTGATACGGTGAAGACTCAAAGAAGACAAAAGAATTATCACATTTGTAATAAATATATAATATCAACATCAGAATGCTGAAGAAATAACTTTTTCTTTGTAATTGTCAGTAAATATGCTTATATAAAAATATGGTTTGTTTTAAATTTGTAAACAATATATTTGATTCGTGTTTGTGTGAGTGTATAAGCCAACAGGAAACAATTTAAACAACTAAGCGTCAATCTGCACAGCTTTGCAATACAACAAAAATGGATAGTCTCCCTCTGTTGAGAACCTCGCAGACAACTTCGTAAATGTATATGGCTTGAGAGAAAAAAGAAAAACCAGGAGATTCTATGTCAACCTCGTGATTTTTTGACCCGTCGGGAAGACCTCTTTCTGGTGGTCTTATTATCTTTGGAGACGACGTGGTCCAACTCGTTCTTCTCCTGCCAAAAATAGTCTGGAAGAGCAGTCAGGTAGTCTAGCAGTACGTCCCAGTAGCTGGGTGCTAGTCACCCATAGCCACACTTCTGACACACCAGGAACACGCCGAGGGTTCGACAGTTGCAGTATTTTTTGAACAGCTTCCGCCGGGGTGCGCATACTGACTTGATGAAGCGCTCCCAGTTGGAGCCCACCTCCAGGCTGATGGTGGGGTGTGGGGCCTCCTGAGGCTTGAAGCAGGAATTGTCATTTTTAAAGCAGAACTGGGCCTGACTATCAGCTGAACTAGTCTTTATATCCTTGCTAGACTGAACATTAGCTCGGCAGTAGAAGCGGAAGCGCTCCTGGAAATAGCCACCCTTAGTTCTGTTGGTCTGTACCCATTCAGTCCAAGGTGAAAGTTTGGATATTTCTGTGAACACAAAATAAACCAAGAATAATCGTTCAATATACCTCTAAAACACTCAACTTTCAAACATTCGTCAGAACATTTCTTAGGCAACATCTAGGAAAGTCAGCAGGCTGGGAAATTGATACTATGAAGCTTCCAATAACTATATATAAAGATGGTATCTGGAAATTTAGGCACCGGATAATTAGGCACCGGATATTTAGGCACCCGGAAATTTAGGCACCCCGATATTTAGGCACCCGGAAATTTAGGCACCCGGATAATTAGGCACCCGGAAATTTAGGCACCGGATAATTAGGCACTTTTTGACAAGGCGGAAAATTAGGCACTGGATAATTAGGCACTCTTTAATTAGCGACCTTAATTTTGAAAGTAGTTTTAAAATTTTAACGTATATGTTATCCTTAGGCTATGGGCTATCGGTGACGTTATAAAAAAAAGAGCAACTATAACGATTCTTACTGAATTTTCATGATATAAAAGAAAAGCTGACAAAACGAGGAAAAAAATGACAATCGTGAAAATGTGTGGAAAAAATTACTCCGGATTAATAGTCATTATAATATATAGACCTCACAGATTCAGGGAAGGAGAGGTAGAGTTGATTCTCCTCTCATTGCTTCCTGACCTTAGCCCTTCCTCCTCTACGCACTCCCACTAAAGGAGAGGATTTGTGGCGGGTAGATGTTGAACTAGGTCATGAAAATGACGCAATGAGTCTCAAGGCTACACACTGGAGTACAGGGAAGGGTACAGCATTGAACAAAACTGCTAAAATGGAAGTCTGAGAAAATTGTCTTCTTATAGTGGGTATGGAAATGAGCAGGGTGGATTTGCGCGCGTTACTTATAGGAATTAAATATGTTGATAAACTAAAGTAGTATACATATTTTATAATACCATTAATATCTATTATCAACACTCCTTCTTTTATATTGTTAATGGGTAACCCCTTTAGGAAGATCTTTTGTGGGAGTGTATAGGTGTGTTACGTCCTTTAAATGCGATCATTAACTTTTATTGAATATATATAATATATATATATATATAATGTAAATAATGTAAATGTATGTAATTACGATAAAATATAATGTTTTGAAAATTTAAAAAAAGTTTATGTAAAAGACAGATGAGTTAAAAATTTAAATATCATTTTTTTGGAATATTGGTCTCTAATTAATACTTATTCTGCTTATAGAAGATTGTTGATGTTCCAATTTAACCCCACCTTCTCTATCATAAACCAAATATATTTACTACAATTGTCGAGAAGGTATGATTCCTCCATTCCTTTTGTGTTCAGTAGGCCTACCTTATACAATTCTTTTTTTCTTCATAATGAAAAAAAAAAAAACAACGACAAAAAAGGTTTCATACACACATTATTAAACACACACACACATATGATTAAAAAACAAAAAAAAAACAACACTCGTTTCCTTAACTTTCAACACTGCCCAATGAAATTTAACTATCTTCATTTCCCTTATATATATATATTTTAATTTTTTTACTTTTTTTTATTATTTTGATGGTTTTAACAGAAATGTGTCTACCAAAGTTTTTGGAAGGCCTCTAAAATATAATCCCCAGACTTCCATTTGAACACCTTTGTGTTTCCATGCCCTTTAGTCCAGTGTGTAGCCTTCAGATTCACTACGTAACTTTTACGACCAAGTTAACATCTACCTGCGAGAAATCCTCTCATTTAAGTGAGAGTGTGTGCGCCCCCGCCCCGTCCATCCCATTTTAAGAGTACGACCCCTCCCTTTCCCACAAGCAGAGGACGATTGCGACTATATTTATCACCAACACTCCACGACATAATAAAAATATTTTATAATACTTTTTAATCATAAGAATTTACATTAGTAACTAAATATTCACACAAATTGAATAATCATCCATTTAAAAAACTAGCCATTCAACTTTAGGGGTTGGTGATGGACGGAAGCAAGAGCGGAGAATCATCTCTACCTCCCCTCCCCTGAATCCTGTGATGTCTATATTATATAATGACTCAGGAGTCATTTTTTTCCACACATTCTCATGATTGTCATTTTCCCCATTCTGTCAGCTTTTCTTAAGTTAGAATCGTTATAGTTGCTATTTATTATAACGTCACCGATAGCCCATAGCCTAAGCCGCCTAAGGATAACATATACGTTAAAATTTTAAAACTACTTTCAAAATTAAGGTCGCTAATTAAAGAGTGCCTAATTATCCGGTGCCTAATTTTCCGCCTTGTCAAAAAGTGCCTAATTATCCGGTGCCTAATTTTCCGCCTTGTCAAAAAGTGCCTAATTATCCTGTGCCTAAATTTCCGGGTGCCTAAATTTCCGGGTGCCTAAATATCCGGGTGCCTAAATTTCCGGGTGCCTAAATATCCGGTGCCTAAATATGCATAAATATGCGGTGCCTAAATATCCGGTGCCTAAATTTCCTAAATTCCTAAAGATGGATATATATAAATGATTGAACAGCAATGTCTTTGATTCTGAAAATATATGGATGATTGCATTGTTTCACATACTTTTTCTGATGTAGGCAAGCCACAGCCTGCCGTGTGTCTATTTAAGGGAAAAATACATATAATATATATTTAATAATATAGTTTGTTTTTTAGTCCAAAGCTTTACACAGTCTTAGCTGCTATTTATATATTTTGCCACACCCTGCCTGATATTAATTTAAATGACATATAATGAGGAACTTAAGAGTAAGGTTTAAAAATCTTGTCTGACATATTAAAGACATTGAAATAAATATTTTATAATACTATTCTGAATTTTATTTAGTTACCGGGATATCTAATCGGTTTACATTTTATATTGCGTTTTGTTACCGGATATCTAATTGGTTTACATTTTATATTGCGTTTTGTTTCAAAATGACTTTTACAAAAATTTGCTACTAGCTTTGCCACAAATTTTTTTTATATAATGGGCAAAAAGTTTTTTTTTACTTTATGCTAATTTTCTTTCACGATTTTTTTTTAAACATTTGAAATTCATTTTAATTTTATTTCAATACATGTCTTCTGACCACTGCCCCCTCCAAAGGGGGGAAAAAAATGGATACAAAGAATATGATTTATTATGGACAATGTATATCCAGTTTTATAACTTAACCTTGACCGGCACTAATCTGATGTCCTTGAATTTCACCCACACTCTTAGAATTCTAGAAAGACTTCTAGATCAACTTCTCCCACACCCATTCTCCGAACAAGTTGATACTTTAAACAATTATTTATTGTACCTAACAAAACACGAATCAATAAACGAAATTGCTCAATTAGTCAATGAATCATTTGTAATTAATTATTTCATTTGATATTGAATAAGGGAAATAACTTTTACATTATTGGTAAATATAGCTTTAAGGACAGAGTTCTTCCCCTTTAGATAAGCATTGTTGTTTTTTTTTAAATGGATTTTTTTATATTTTGCTTGTTCCTGGTCTGGTTTGTTTGGTGATTCCCACCAGGTTATTGTGTTGGGTACTTCCCACTAGGTCAGAGTGTTGGGTACTTCCCACTAGGTCAGAGTGTTCGTTCACTTACCAGCACAGGTCTGGGTGTTACACATCCTCCATTCCTCTCTATTCCCAGTGCAAGGCATGCCCCCTTTCATGGGTAATGGCTGATCACAAGCTCGCTTCCTGGTCTGTAGCCCACCATTACAGTTGGATGTGCAGGTACTCCACCCAGCCCAGTCTGACCAGGCACCATGGATTGGAATAACTGATGATAGACGCAATGGAAACAAGTGATTATTTTACACAAATTTATTTTAATCGAATGTAATACACTTTCAAATAATATCATTTTTGAGAAGTAGACAATCTTTTCTTAGTATAAATCTGGACCAAAACTGATTACAAGAAAATGCTATAAGAAACTAATTAATTACTTCAAAACAACAAAATATAAGACCATTGACATGCACCATTACTATCTAAGATTGACTTGTCCCAGGAGTTTCTAAGCTTGACTTGTCCCAGGAGTTTCTAAGCTTGACTTGTCCCAGGAGTTTCTAAGCTTTACTTGTCTCAGGACTGTCTAAGCTTTACTTGTCCCAGGACTATCTAAGCTTTACTTGTCCCATGACTATCTAAGCTTTACTTGTCTCAGGAGTTTCTAAGCTTTACTTGTCTCAGGACTATCTAAGCTTTACTTGTACCAGGACTGTCTAAGCTTGACTTGTCCCAGGAGTTTCTAAGCTTTACTTGTCTCAGGACTGTCTAAGCTTTACTTGTCCCGGGACTATCTAAGCTTTACTTGTCTCAGGACTGTCTAAGCTTTACTTGTCCCAGGACTGTCTAAGCTTTACTTGTCCCAGGACTATCTAAGCTTTACTTGTCCCAGGACTATTTAAGCTTTACTTGTCCCAGGACTATCTTAGCTTTACTTGTCCCAGGACTATCTAAGCTTTACTTGTCTCAGGACTGTCTAAGCTTTACTTGTCCCAGGGCTATCTAAGCTTGACTTGTCCCAGGACTATCTAAGCTTTACTTGTCCCAGGACTATCTAAACCTCCACTTCATTTACTTTTACTTATAATACAAGTATGGGTTATCAGAGTGGTAAGGCGTAGCATCAGGAAAAATCCCAATTGGAGTCTCTTTGTTTTCTTGTATTATCATGTCACTGATCAACTTCTGCTGTTATTAATGAGCATAATCTAGCTATGTGATGCCTAGGAAGAAATTCAGTTTTGTTTCAAAGCGACTCACCTGGACACTCTGGGTGATTGCTACAGTAACTCTCCTCTGTGTTTGTCCCATGGCAAGAGCGACCACCAAACTTTGGGGCTGGGTTACCACACTGCCTGGTTCGCTTCCTGACTGCAAAGCCACAAGTCTGGGAACAGGCTGACCATGATGACCAAGCTGTCCAATCACCGTGAACTGCAAGACAGTCAAAACTTATTAGACATATATAAATATTTATAGCTTTTATATAGCGCTACTTTCATGCTTATAGCATGCTCAGAGCGCTATGGCCCAATCTCGTTTGTGGACCAGTGGGGGGAGAGGGTATCTGGGAGAATGTTTTTCTATGCTGCCTATAGGCGCACAGTAAACACAACTCCGCTCAAGTCTGGTGTCGAACCTCGAGCCCCCTACATAGGTAGCCAAACCAAGCCGAGTTCAAGCATACTTAGCCTCTCGACCACGCTTTCCATATACATTGCTTCCCATACTACATAGCTAATTTGACAAGACACTACATATTATCCTATCCTCTACAACAGTGTTTCCCAAACTTTTTTTTTACAGCACATTCTGAGTATTTAATGTAACATTTCTCCCATTCTGAGTATTTAATGGAAACACTTCCCACATTCTCAGTATTTAAGAAAACACTTCCCACATTCTGAGTATTTAATGGAGCACTTTGCTTATTTTTTATTGAGAGATTAATTCACATGGTGGCCTAATAGTCAATTTATCCAGCAGTTCATGAAAACACCTATTCAGTCATCATGGGAAAACTGCTCTACAAATTTAATTTGTTTGTACTAATTGAAGTTGAACATTAAAAGTAGAGAGAGTAAATAGGCCACAAAGTAAGATTTATTTAGTTCTTTATACATTCAAGTTGTCATTGTGTCCAATGTTACAAACGCTAAGGGTGGGAAGAAAGTAGGTTTGTTGTTAAAAGTAGCTAGAACTTCTTGATCAATAAGCTAGTGTTAAAGTTGAAAAAGGAACTTGTATACAACAATTGTATGGCTGATTGAATTCAAAGACTAGATTTTAGATACAGAAAAAAACAATAGTAATTTTTCATCAAGCTATCTTTAAATGTGTCTACCATGACTATGAGTTGTTAAAATGACTTGTCTACACATTTAAACTGCTACACACATCAGGGTGTTACAAATAGGTCTTAAGTTTAGTTACCTGTACAGTTTACAATTTGTATGCTGGACCCAGAACATGGTCGGCCATTGAGGGAAGGGGCTGGTTTGCTGCATGTTCTTGATCTGCACTGGCATCTGTCAATATCTTTCTTCTCCCCTGCATAGGGGCAGCTGCTCCACTCTGACCAATCTGACCAGCCTCCATCCACTGCAATCAAAAATAAAAGAAGATCTAAACATCTTGAGTTTCAAATGCATGTGTAAAACATACAGATAGATGGTCAGTTGAACCACAACTATTGGGATGAATAGGAACAGATGGTCAGTTGAACCACAACCAATGGGGTGAATAGGAACAGATGGTCAGTTGAACCACAACCAATGGGATGAATAGGAACAGATGGTCAGTTGAACCACAACCAATGGGGTGAATAGGAACAGATGGTCAGTTGAACAAACAGCAATGGGAGGAATAGGAACAGATGGTCAGTTGAACAACCAGCAATGGGATGAATAGGAACAGATGGTCAGTTGAACAACAAGCAATGGGAGGAATAGGAACAGATGGTCAGTTGAACAACCAGCAATGGGATGAATAGGAACAGATGGTCAGTTGAACAACAAGCAATGGGAGGAATAGGAACAGATGGTCAGTTGACCAACAAGCAATGGGAGGAATAGGAACAGATGGTCAGTTGACCAACAAGCAATGGGATGAATAGGAACAGATGGTCAGTTGACCAACAAGCAATGGGAGGAATAGGAACAGATGGTCAGTTGACCAACAAGCAATGGGATGGATAGGAAAGTTCATTCTTTTTTTATTTAGGTGTCTTTAAGTTTTTTTTTTTTGTTTTTTTGGGGGGGCTGTAATTGTGTTTATTAAAGAGTTTTGGAGGGCCTATTCAAATGGAAGGACATAAGTATCAGTGTGAGTGGGCAAGGCAGAGAACAAGAACTTTGTAAAGTCAAATGTGCCTTGAAATTTAGAAACCAAAGAACTGTCTAATAACTGAAAAGAAATCTGATCATAAACAAAGTATTTACAGGTTCAGCTTTAATTAGAAAAGATTCGAAATAATTTTATAGACAAGAAAAGCACTAACTAATTTTTATTCTACAATCTCTTTTAAGTATGTTTTAAAACAAATTGGAGAAAGGTAATTTCTTCGAAATTCATGTTGGTAATTTTATTTTGTTTTAGTTAATTATAAGCATAAAAAAACTCCAGTGATTTAAAAAAAAGTTATTTTGACAATATGGCTAAGATTAGTAATTAAGATAAACAAATAAATTAATGAATTAATCTAAAAATGATCTAGAATGTCTTTCTTCGCTTCTCATCCTAATATTTCTCTAGGTAAAAGGGATGGCTGCCTGGTCGTGCGGTTTGCACGCTGGACTGTCGTTCAGATTTATCGATGGTCCCGGGTTCAAACCCTGCCCGCTCCCATCCCCCATCGTCCTGCGGGAGGTTTGGACTAGGAAGTAATTATCTTCAACTCTGAAGGAACATCCGAAACATGTAAAACATTTTACAAACCTTTTTTACAAACTATTTAGCTTTATTTTTCTTTGCTTTCAAGTATTTGATTATCAGTAGTCCAATTAAAATTGTTTTGTCAATATTCAAATTGTTAACAAATATTCTTATTTGTTTATATAGGCAATGCAAGACAATCAAAGTGTACCTTTGTAAATTAAGATGGGACACTGGACAAGGTTCTGTTCCCAGGATTTGTCATGGACATTACCACCTGGTGCTGGGGAGCAAGTGTTGGTCTTCTGGTTCCAGCCGCAGTAAGGATCTTGGGCATTGATGCAGGCGCTGAAAGTAGAACAGTTTAAATTCAATAAAGACTTGACAAAATTATAATACACTTTAGCAACGGGATACTATCTCAAACAGTTCAGTAATAAGTAATAAGATTTTTTTTTTCAAGTGGACCTAATGCATTTAACATTGATTAGAATATAACAGATTATGACATTAACAGATTCATTCAGATGAGCCAAATATGTTTTAGTTTAATTTATCCTTGATATATATATATATATATATATATATATATGATCAATTGCATATGCTTCTTTAAAAACTTTTCATCCAAATTTAGTAGTTTATTTTTAAGGGGTGCTATTCCATCGTTGGTTTATATTAGTAGAAATCTCTAGCGTGTGATCATACATAGCATTTAGTTTAATCTTAGAAATATCTAGTAACCGTGCCATAAATTTTTTTGACACTTATGAAACAAGATCCAAAGTACTTACGCGCTTGACGTAAACCTGCCACATCGCTGGAATGGAATTCTATAGACACTTCCTTCAACAGCCACAAAGATGGCACCCTAAAATGGAATCAATATAAAGGGATCATTAGTCTTGCTGTATTCCTAGAAGTGCTGAGTACTGCTTGACTTGCACATGGATGAACCAGCTTCTTTATAAATCTCTCTCTTCCTGACTGGTCACTTACCTGTTCTGTGGAGATCTTCATGTTTTGTACTGGCTTGGGGTGACCATTGGGCACTATTTTGATCTCCTCAATCAGACAAGTGGACTTCCCAGTCGGGTGCCGCATCATTTTTCTAATCTTGCCGTCATCAGTGGACAGGAAGATGACATCATGAGAGCCAGTCTTGGCTATGACATGGTCAACTACGATTTTACTCCACCTAAACAAATGAAGACCATGATTGACTTCCTTCGCTTGTGAATAAGACTAAAGTATTTTCATATAAGTTATTTAGTACTAGAAATTGTTTAAGCAGATTGGCATTGTAACATTTTAATTTTAAACCAGCTTTTTAAAAATGTTATTCAATACCATAGATACCAATAATAAAACCACATGCCAATATGTATTAGAGTTATTGGAATGGCCTACTGTCAGTACACATATCATTGTGTTTTAATTCTCTTTATGACCTCCTTCAGTCACATGCAGTGACTATGGATCATTTCATAGAAACAAGTATTTACTAATATTAGAGATTTATTCCTAATCTAAGGACTTATTATTAGTTTTAGGACCTTCAGTAATCTTTGCTATAAAAGTTAATTAAAAAAAAAAAAACAAGGTGAAATATTTTAAACATTATGGAATGGAAATTCTGTGACTCAGATAACCAGAACAACAGCCTAGAAAATACTTTCATGTGACTACCCTGGCTTACCTTTCATTTTCTCTCATAATGAGGGGACCAAGCTCTCTGGGCATGACAGCTCTGTCCATTAGTAGCTCTTGGGTAGAAGTGACCAAATCCTTTAGTTTATCAGACGATCTGTGACTACGATTACTTTCACACTGACAAAAAATAAAAAATTCAACGTAGGTTTCACCTATTACAAGTCAAAAAAAAAGTTTTCATAAGTTTTGGTTTTCTATTGCTTCCCTGCAATTTAGTATGGGTTGCAGGACAAGCAACTTCTCTTTTGAAATCATGGCAATAATGTAATAGGGTAAGTTAAATATAGCATACAAAGTAAGAACAAAACAACAATATTATCAATCCACTACAATAAGAATTTGATTATCTTATCTTATATTATACAGATGTTACTTTAAAAAAAAAAACATGATTATTAAACAAATGAATGATTCATCATCAGCCATTGTATGAACATTTCATTCGACCAAACTTGAACAATTCTTTTACCTTCTTTTTATTGGTGTTCTCTTTCTTCAGCCAAGCGCTGTTCAGATTCTCTTTGTGTTTGAATGGTCCATTGAAGGCATGTTTCAAGGACTCGTAGTCATACACACATACTGCTGAGCCTGCCATGCTGTTTCTGAGAAAACAATTTTACAACAGATGGGGATTAACTTGCGTGCAATGACCAATATAGTACCCTGCGGTATTAAAGTTAGATTTGATGGTTTTTAGTACATTTCTACTAAGAAGATCTCTTAATTAGACAGTTTGGAACTTAATAGGATTGTGTTTGTTTCGTAAAGTGTTAGACATGCTTCGAATGTTTCTTCAGAGTTGAAGATAATTTACTTCCTAGTCCGAACCTCCGCAGGATGACAGGGGATTGCAGCGGGCAGGGTTTGAACCTGGGACCATTTAGATAACTGAGCGACAATCCAGCGTACATACTGCACAACCATGCAGCCATCCAAGCCATTTGTACGAACTTTATAATTAATCCTTAAGGCTAGTGATTCTTACTTAATCTAGAGCTCATGTTGATGTCATGTCTCCCTACAGAGTTACCAAAATCGTACAGAGCACTAAAGTTCTGATTTACTATACAGCTAGCTCTATGGGTGTAATACAGATACCTGCTATTCATTTAACTAAATAAAACATCAAGAAAGGGAAATAACTTTATTGAGCTTATAGAAATTTAAGGACAAATTATATTTTCAAGGTTATTTCCCTTCGACCATTCGCTACACTCAACCATAAAACAGACATTTTGTTAATTGTATAATTTAGCATCTAGACAAGATTTGGACTCTACTTAATTTATTTCAACAAATAAAAATAATAAAAATAAAAAAAAAATATATACACGAATTAAATATTCAATTTCTGTCCATTTGTTATCCTAGTATTATTCAGTGACATTTGATCTGATATCAACCCCACAGATCATTTCTCCTATCCCTTTAAATGCAGTTTGTGATTTCATGGATTTCATGGGTTTTATATTCAATCTTTCTGATGGACATTCATTTAGTTATTCTACTGACAATTTATGTCATTCCAAACAAGGGTAAAAATGCATTTGACTCTTATGACTATAATTTATTGTGTAAATTCTTTTAAGCACCAATAGTATAAAATATACTTTATATTTATAATAAATTACATTTTCTAATTTTTTTTTCTGTTTACAGATTTATAGTAGAGTACCAAATACAACATAGATATATTTATAGATTTACAAAGGAGTGGTGAACACAGTATTAATGTGTTTACAAACTTACGGTGGAGTGGTGAACACAGCATATATGAGTTTCTCATCTTGTGATAAGAATGTGGACTGCACTTCATCGAAGTAGAATGGATACTCCCCAGGCAGAGAACAGTTGATCCTGGCCTTACTGAAACTTGTCCAGATGCCAGCAAGTCTGTACTGACCTCCCTCATCATTCTGCCAAGACACAACAATATTTAGAGATTTATCAATTAATTACTGCCGCTGAACTATTCTCATGAGATATACGTATAAAATTTTTTTTTATTAACCAGACATTTTATTAGTATATTGGATGAAAAAAAAAATGTATTATCTATCTGAGATACTAAGAATAAATAATTTCTTGTTGAAATGTTTTTCAGACCAATGGATTATGTCAAAGCCCTAAATTTTTTTCAGGATGCCAAGGGGATACAATGATCTGTCTCTTTGAAATAAGATTTTCAAAACATATTGTGTTCTTAGATATTTACAGACCTTCATTAACAGATGTTTTACAAAATAGAAAACACCAAACTGTGGGAGATAGGTGGACTGAGAAATATAGAAGTGCAGATCTTAGATAGATAGTGAAGATGGATTGGTCACACCCTTAGAAAAGATACCAGCAACAGAGCTAGGCAGGCCTTAGAGTGAACCCCCAGGGGAAGACTAAAAGGAATGCGGTGACACAGTGTACTAGAGAGAACAGGAAAGAGCTGGGAAGCCATTAAAAAGCTAGCCAAATGCTGTGGTGAGTGGCATGTTTTTACTAAGGCCCTAAGTTCTACCAGGAACGCAAAGGAAAGATGATGGTGCTGATGTAAATGAATAAAGAGTAAACACTAGGATTTAGCAAAGCCAAGTGACACCACCTCAAAGTTGGTATCATAAAGTAGAATACCCTTTAGTTATAATGAAGTGACTTTTATAGAAGCATTACTTTCAGAATAAAGATCTGAGATCTACTTGACCTAAGTTTTGAAATAATCTTATTGTATAAAATACAGATGTTACTTCTTATCTTATAAAATACAGATGTTACTTCTTATCTTATAAAATACAGATGTTACTTCAAAAAAGAAGATGATTGCGTCCTGCGCGTGTTCCTAGGTCAATCTAGTTGTGCATGTTAACCAATGACTTAAATTCTGCCGAGTCATTGGATTTCCTGGTTAACTCATGTAACCGAGTCCATACTATAATAGCACAAGGGTGAAGGAGCATTTGTACAAATTTGTCCTAGCATATGGAACAACGTATGTGCCTTTAAAAAGCCAAGTATTATTAGTCTTTAATAAGGAAAAAAGAAAAAAAAAACACTAGATAGATATTAATATATTAAATTAAATTACTTTTAATTACAAATAACCATAGTCGGCATAGAAACCTGACAAAATGTAAACCCAACTCCTGTAAAACCTAGAGTGGGATGCTTACCTTACAAACTCTTGCAACTCTTGAATAGACTTTCTGTTAGATGCAAACAAAAAAAATGTACTTTATATGCTACTTTTCTAGACTAGATATCTAACTAATTAAAGCCCTGATCTTTTAGTACTTCCAAATCTCTAGTCCTAGTCCATACCTTTCCACAGTTGATGTATTCCACTGCAGTCTCTCGGAACACAAAGTAAACAAAGTTATCCATCTCAAAAGCAGAAACAAAACTTGGATCTAAATTGAATGGAAAACAAAACAAAAATGTGCATGAATAAAAGGAAAAAAAATATTTTTAAATCAAATTTTATAAATTATTCTCTAATATTAAAATTTTAATAAATGTGTACACTTTAATTAGGAAAATGTAATCAAAAACATAAAATCGAGAGTGGACATTATTTCTAAAGACAGGGAATTCTACCTAGATCCTCCCATGCCATTATATGCATTTGGTATTTTGCTGTCTCCACAAATTAGGGGCTCCCAGTAATTTTGTAGATAACACAGATATCCAAATAATGAGAAATCATTGAAAAACTTAATTTAAAACTGTTCATAATTATCCAAAGAATTATGTTTAATACATTTTTGAACAGATTTAATATAAATGATACTGTTACTTAGAATATATAGAATATCTTATTTCACAAAGTGGATGAGTGGTAAAAAGCTTGTCTTCCCAACTGGGGGTCCTGGGTTCAAATCCTGGGATTTTTTATATTGGGATCTTTGGGCGTGTTTGAGTTCACCCAGCTCTAATGGGCACAGTACCTGACATTAGATGGAGAAAAGTAAAGGCGGTTGGTCTATTACAATATTTCACAAATATGTTCCTGATAGATGAGTCCTGGATCCTCATTGATTTTCAATATCTTTCTTTATGTCCGTTGTATTAAGAAATTAAGAACAAAGCGTGTTCAATCAAAATTCCAGTTAATGGAGTGTTGCATAATTTATTTAGATTTCTTTCTTTGAAAATACTCAGAAACAAAGTGTTATTTCTTACATATAGTTAAAAAAAAAAAGTAATGTTCCCCTTTCAGACCTTGTGGTCTATAGTGCAGGTGATGTAAAAGTCATCTGTTTCTATGGCCAACGGATTAACGAGGGTGTCATGTGGCCAGCACAATGACCAACCACCTTTACTTTTCCCCAACTAATGTCAGGTACCCATTAGAGCTGGGTGGACTCAGAGGCGCCAAAAGATCTAGAAATTAAAAATCCCAGTCTTCACCGGGATTCAAACCCGGGACTTCAGTTCGGAAGCCAAGCGCTTTACCGCTTAGCCACCATGCCTCCTTACATATATGTACTAGCCACAAAATATTCACCCCATTCCTCCAATCAAACGTTCTCTATCTTCCTTTAAGTTTCCATTCCTTGTATAGTTAGTCTACATTACCAGGGCCAGAATTAGACTTGTTAAGGCCCCTGAGCTATGATATAGTTTATGTTGCCTTTATGTAAATACAGCACCCTACGTTACTCACCATTCAACCAGTGTGAATCATGCTTCATTGTCCTGAGACTAACAGAGGAACCTGCCGACCTAATTATCAATGGATCTCTACCGTAAGTGTCAAACACGGTGGCTGTGTAGAGGTCACCATCATTGGAAATGATGGCCGTGGCATTGTAGGACGGGCTGTAGGGACACAGGCCCCTGGAATCTGTTGAATTTAGCACCACAGACAGATTGTTGGCCTGTTAACACAGAGAAAGCCATGGTCATAATTCTTCAAAATCATAGCCATGTGGAATGCTAAGAAATATGTAAGTATATATGAAGAGTGAATATGTTAGTAGTCTTACCAGTCTCCATTGACACATTGGGCTATAAGAGTTGGTACCACAAGCAAAAACGTACGAGTTTTGTAACAAAAGAACCCGTATGTAATTGTGGCAGTCAGCCTGTGGAAAGCAGAAGAAAAAAAAAATGAAATAAGCAAGGGACATAATAAAGGCAATCTTACAACAAAACAAAGAATTTGTAGGTTGCCTCCCTTGTCAGCGTATTAAAAAAACAACAACAAAGAACAAACAAAATCAACATTTATCTCGCTGAAGTTTACACGATAATATGAAAAACTACTTATTTATTGTTGTTTTAAATTTTGTCCAACTTATTTATATGCATGCTAAAAAGATTTTTTTTCTCTTAAAAAAAAAGTAAACAATTTTTGTGTGTAAATGTAGTAGTTAGTATAACAGAACTTAGCAATACAAATGCAAAAAAAAAAAAAAAATTACTTTTGACAATAATCTAAACCCCTTTGCATAATTGTGTTATAAAATGGTAATCTATATCCTCCCCTACTAAGGAGCCTGCCATGTTTGTTACTATTAATATTGAATAGTTGTAAAAGTGGTGACCAAAATCTGCTTGCATAGATAATTTTTTTAATTAGATGAAGATGGTTCACTTTCGGAAGAGAAAAATGTAGCCGTTGCATCAGAACTTTGAATGATCTAAAATATCATGATGCCCCATTTTCATTTTCTCTTCTAGTTTATGAAGTGTAAACGGGACATACGGACAGACATTCCACACAAAAAAGTGCCATGGTGGCTAAGGGTATATAATTAATAGGCTAGGGGTAATAAACAGAAAATTGACTGACCGGGTTGTAGACAATGTTGCAGTAGTCTTGTTTATCTGCTGGTGAATACCAGTCGGCTGTCTCTAATAATGTAAAGTTGTCTAGGTCCAACCGAAACAGCTTGTTCCTGTTAAGAAGAAGAAGAAAAAAAAAGACCTATTACTCTGATACAAACAAGGTCAAACATATAGAAATAGCTAGATCTAGGTCTATATATTATATATCTATATTTTTAATCTGGCTTAGAGTTCCAAGAGGCTAGGGCTCAACTCTACTCAGACTCTCAGTATGAGTAATCAACTCTACTTGTCGACTTGACAGTTTCAAGAGTTTGAGTTTCAAGAAGAAGATTGAAAAAAAAAAGACATTGCCACAAACAGTGATTATCAATTCAATTTCCTGCGCTATAATTACATTTAGACCACGTTTAAAATGTTAATTAATTAAACATTTAAACACATCTAAGTCTAATTGCTAATGTCTAATTGAAACCTAACTGTTTATATCATTTAGGGCTTAGGGCGCCATACTGGGTAACAACAACAGTCAACAAGGGACACTACTCCTAAATACTGAGTAGCATAACCTATATATAATATAATACACATACATATTTGGTGTTGTAAGTCTAAAGATACATTCACACTGACTGGTGTGATCACAACGAAATCCTTTCTCTGCCATGGCGGTAAATAAGTATGAAAACCAACATTTAATCAAACAAGTGGTCCTGTGTGAACGTATCCTATTGAAGTGAACCGTTATGAATGTGATTAGAGGAGAGGATAGATTTGGTTGTATTATTATCTAAGACTTCGCAAGGTGTTGCTGTCAGCTAGCACAGCAAGCTAAAAGTGCCTTACCAAAATAAAGTATACAACTAAAAGCTATAAATTAATCGTTTAGAAGCTGGTTTGGGTATCTAGCTAATAGTATGTCTTTTAAAAGTAATTAATAACTAAGTAATCAATAGCTCATCTCGATACCCTAAGTAATCAACAAGTCATTCAATATTCTAACTCTTAAGAAATCAATAGTTCACTTCGATATTCTAAGTAATCAATAGTTCACTTCGATACTTTCTGTTCCTAAACTTCAAACGGGCTACTCCTGTACTCTAACTACTTACATGCCACCAACCAACAGTTGATTGTTGTCGGACTCTTCGTCCACTTCAAGCTGGACGTAACTGACCAGACTTGGATCTTGAAAGAAGTGACCAGTCTGTAACATTGCTGAAATACAGAAAGACCAATTAACTTTAAGAAAAAAACAAAACAATACTCATTTGTACATGTCACAACAAAATACACCAGTAATACATGTTCCGACATCTCTGTGTGTATTGTGTGTGAGTGTGGTGCGTTCAACCATTATCAATGATGCAATAAATTTATCGTCTAAGGTGAAGGTTAGCGAAATTTCGGAATGGCCATTTTTTAAATTTATTTTGTTACAGAGTTTCGAAATGGTCGTTCAAAAAACACTCATACAAAAGAAGGTGGAAGAGGGGGAGAGTGGAGGAGAGAATAAGAGAGAAAGAGAGAGTAAGAGAGAGAGAGAGAGAGAGAGTAAGAGAGAGAGAGAGAGTAAGAGAGAGGACCTATGATAGTGTTTGAAGACCGCTATTTCAGAGAACCATTCTCCACACGCAACAAACAGTGCTACCTGACCACTGCTAACCCTGTCACAACTTCTCTAACCGTCTTGGGCTCAAGCTGCGTCAAATAATTAGTAAAGAACCTCTTTCAGACTTAGCGATCTATAGGATGATGATGGCAACTCATCTCTTTTTATGGCCGACGGTTAGAAGGGTTTTATGTGGCCATTACAATGAGCAAATGCCTTCAAGTTTTCGAACTAATGCCAGGTAACCATAACAGTTGGGTGGACTCAGTGGCGTCTTAAAAATCCCGAAGTTCAAAAACCCCATTCTTCATCAAGATTCGAACCCGAGATCACTCGGTTTGGAAACCAAGAGCTTTACTACATAGCCATCACAAAGTACTCAACCTACATAAGGGTATACATACGACTTGTTAATTTTTATAAAGGTCTATAAATAATAATATAAGATGGAAAACATAATATAATCTCTATATTATAATCTATAATATAGTATAATCTATATTCACTGTACATATAATCGACTAACTGCCCCAAACTGAAAGCCAGAATGCTACAGATAAGCTTAAAAAAAAAAACACGCCAAAATCCCTGACCTCCATTTACTGTACTAAAGAATAGAGTCAAGTCCCGTAACTAATGTTCAACAATATATGTTCGTGATGTCACATTAATTGTGTCCCTTGTTCCCTGGGGACCCGCCGAGTTGACGCTTAGGGGGGTTCTTGAGTCAGCATCCCCTATTGGTCAATTTGTTGTTAGCATCTTGACATTAACTCGCAGACACACATACACACTGAGAAAATGAGAACAAAGAGAGAGAGAGAGAGAGAGAGAGAGAGAGAGCGATAAAGAGAGAGAGAGAGAGAGAGAGAGATCATATTGTACAGAACGACCAATAAATATATAGAAAGGAATATATGCAGGACCGGATTTACAATTAATAAGGCCTTAAACTTTTGATATATGGGGCCCCTTTGAAATCAATTTTTTTTTCCTTTTTTGCTCTTTCTTCAAAATGATTGAAAATATCCCAGGAACGTATATTGTGAATCCAACACTGTACACACAAACTGATATGGGGCGCTGTGGATGAGTGGTTAGGAGCTTGGCTTCCGAACCTGGGCTCCTTTTTCGAACTCGGCGATGACTGGAATTTTGAATTTCGGGATTTTTTTTATGGCGCCCGCTGAGTCCACCCAACTCTTATGGGTACCTGTCATTAGTTGGGGAAAATAAAGACGGTTGGTCAATGTGCTGGACACATAACACCCTGCTCGTTAACCGTTGGCCAAAGAAACTGATGACCTTAATGTCTTCTGTCATATAGACCCTATGGTCTGAAAGTGAAACTTTACATCAATTTCTTTTAAAATTTTAAGGATATGACAGAAAGATAGATGTTAAAATTCAAAGTATATGTCTATATATCCTTTGATCCAACTTTGTCTGCACGAGATGCGAAAAAATATGCAGGTCGCAACTGGGTCTACATAGTCACGTGAATCACTGCACGCATTCTTAATATTCGGAGTCGAAAGCATTGCCATTAGTTTGGACAGAAAGACAAACAGAATGCTATTTAAAATCCTAAGAATATATCTGTGTATTTCAGACGTACCTGGTTTTATGCATTTTCTCAGTCACCAAGATTAATACAAGAGAAAGTAAAATAAAGGAGTTGTAGACAAAACATGGCTTTGGTGTAGGGCATACTGTCTGATAACCAAGCGGTAAATGTTACTAGGATTACACCTTTGTTGCAACAGAGCACCACATATCTCTTCCACCAGTAGTGGTGTGTGTCAGCTCAGTTCATGGTCTTTCTCCCTCTCTCTATCACAAACACTTATTTTTCCTCTTCTTCTCTCCCTCTCTCTCCCTACCTCCCTTTCTCTCTTTGTTTCTCTTTTGACAGAAAGGCGAAAATTGAGTTTAGAGACCAATAGGAAGAATGATTTTCCAGAACAATTCGTGCCTTACTTAAAGAAATATGAAATCACTTCCAAATATTAGCATTCCCAAACAATTTCCTTAGCTAAATATTATATCATAGTCATAGTGCTGGCGACATAATCTTCAAATGAAACTATAAGCTTCGAAAGAAGAAAATCGGGTCTCGTGACGTCCTTCTTGTTTATGAAAGTGTTCACACAAACTAAACTTTCATAAAGGCTTATAAAACGCTACCATTAAGTGCTCTAAATCAGGGGTTCTCAACCTGTGGGTCGCGACCCCTTTGAAAGTCGATTGACCATTTGCCAGGGGGTCGCCTAAGACCATCGAAAATATGGATTGTTATTGTCTACCCTACAATTCTGTATTTGTGTATGGGAAGGGGGGGGGGGGGTCGCGGCAGAGTGGGGGATTGTAAAAAGGGGTCGCCGAGCTTAAAAGGTTGAGAACTGCTGCTCTAAATTGTTGCATGTCATGAGCTTATTATATTATATTATATGCAGGTCGCAACTGGGTTTGCGTAGTCAAGTGAAACACTGCACTCATCCTTAATCTTCGGAATTGAAGAGATTGCCAAAAGTTAATAATATATTATAGATTTGTATTATTTTATAGTCGATTACATTTGAATTGTCACTTATCTGTCACTTATCCTTCACCTATCTGCCACTTATCTGTCACCTATCTGTCACTTATCTGTCACCTATATGTGTCACTTATCTGTCACCTCTTTGTCACTTATCTGTCATCTATCTGTCACCTCTTTGTCACTTATCTGTCACTTATATGTCTTTCTCACATTGAGAATTCTTCAACTACTTTTCTCCACAATCGACTCCTCCGCCAACACTTTATTTACAATACATTAAAATATGTATATTCCTTGGACAATCTTCAATAATAAACAGTACAAAGCCGGCCTTAGACATAGGCCAACTAGGCGGCTGCCTGGGGCCTCCAATCTTCAACTTCAAATCAATTTTATTCATAAAAAGCTTTAGTTCAGAAAAAGTTTATTGGGGCCACTAAGAAAGTCAGGGACCTGAGGCATAGCCTAAGTAGCAGGATGAACCATCGATAAATATGGCACTGCCCATGAGCCAACTGGGGCCATTGAAAGATGGTGTTTACTTTTTAGCAGACCTAAAGGACATAAGTATTATGACAACATTACTTGTAAACGTTGGTATATACATTTGAATGTATAGTTTGTAAATGTACTTAAACATACAGGAATGTTGGTTTTTGTTTTGTCTCATTCATCTATATGGCTTCTTAGAGGGAAGGGGGAACCATCAGATTGTTTAACCCGAGCCCACGGATACTTAGGTGGAAGAAGGGACAATACTAATTCAGTTTACTTTGGCCTCGCTATATTATCTCATGAGATTCGAACTAAAACGTTTATCTCGCACGCAGACGACCTTATGTCCCGATCTTCGTTTCGGTTTAAAATTCAATCCAAATCTAAACGAGCTGCAACTTAATGATCCGATACGAAAGCAACAACAAATCAGGCTCGGGTGCTAAGGAAAAGTGGCGCCACTAAGGGTGGTTTCTGCCAATCTTAACTTCCTTGATCTTCCATTATTAAGAGATTTTGGGGCGCCTCCAGAACACCAACGAACAGTTCTTAGGTTATTTCGTTTCTATTTCACTTGGCCCATAAGAATTCGCTGAGTGATAGGTCATCCAGGCCAACTTGGGGTAACGTGTCGTCCCCCCCCCCCCCAATGAATAAAATCCTGAATATGTTTAGAGGCTAAGGGGGAATAGGATCATGGGGGTTGAGGCAAGGGCGGTAATTCTAGCAGCTCTTGTGTTCCTCCTGGTCTCATCTATGTAAACAGATTAACAATTCCCTCTACACTTCATTATTCTCTCCCTTGAAATGAAGCCTTCTCCAGGCTTTGTGTTTGCTGCTGTACGAGAAAGGGGGAGGGGAGGGGGAGAGGTGCACGAGTCTTTCCCGTGGCACTAAAGAAATATCAATGACAAAGATCAGTCTCCATCAGACTTAATTAACTGCTGCTGGTTAATGCGATCACTTCATTGTTAGAGTGCATATTTTTTTTTATAACCTAAGGAAAATCTAAGCTCTGAAATAAACCCACGCCCCCCCCCCTTTTACGCCTCATTTTTTATTACTTGGGCTATTCACAAAACTAAGTATATTTGGAAGAAAAAAAATTGCTTAGCAGATTTTCAATCTTCATTGTTAATTATTATATATATTTTTTTAAATGTCTATTTTATATTCAAATTATATACCGGGAAGAAAAAATATTCATACTTTTTTGGTCATTGAAAAATGAAGACAAAAAAACAAAAACAAAACAAAACAAAAACATAACAATGGGAATCGAACCCATGACATTCGCGTTATTAGCGCGTCTCTTAATACGCTCTGGTAGGCGCGATGGCTGAGTAGTTAGGCGCTTGGCTTCTGAACAAGTGTCCCTGGGTTCAAATCTCGGTGAAGACTGGGATTTTGAATTTCGGGATTTTTAGTGGGCCTCTGAGTTCACCCAACCTCTGATGGGTACCTGACATACGGGTTAGAGTTAGCTGATTTCTAATCGTGCCATAACATTATATATATATATAAATCTAGATCCATATATCAATGCTTCTAAATTTCAGGAGAGTGTATGAGTGTGCGGGGCTGGGAGACCTTCAGCCTTTCGTTCTAAGCCAGCGGTTCTCAACCTTTTAAGCTCGGTGACCCCTTTTTACAATCCCCCACTCTGCCGCGACCTCCCCCCCCCCACCAAACACACACACATACAGCAATAGACAATAACAATCCATATTTTCGATTGTCTTTGGCGACCCCTGGCAAATCGTCAATCGACCCCCAAGGGGGTCGCGACCCACAGGTTGAGAACCCCTGTTCTAAGCAACGGCATTACACTTGTATCGGTGCAGTCGCGCCTTGTGGGGAGGGCTCACAAGTTGTGAAATGACTTTAAAGTCAGACTATTAAGTAGATAATTGTTGGTGTAATGGGCATTTTTTTTTATAGTGTAGTGTTCTTAAAGACGGGGAAAAAAAAAAGAAGAAAAAATAAATCACCAACATATATCGTGTGTATTTTTTTTTAAAATCTAGCTGGGTGGTCTCCCCCGGATCAGGTGGGCAGAGTTTTGGGTAATCTACCTTGTCTAATTGGTTCACAAACATAAGACAGAATGGTGGGAGTCAGATTTGGTTGGGGGGTGTTGGGGGGGGGGGATAAGAAATTCACGTCATTATTTGAAGTACAGAAGCTAGATCTGAATGAAACAAAAACATTTAGATGTATTATTTTATATCCATAGTCTCATTTCTTGATTCTCATATCCCCAAATTTATCCCTATCCTACTAAAATATAGCTTATGACAAAAGAAATATTCAGTTTACCTGCTACTTTTAATAAAATTAATGAATATATGTTTATATAGAAATGTTTAGACTACCTCTCATATGCACGGCTGCACACTACTTATCATGGGCACTATCTTAATAATTAGTTAAACACTTTTAATTATAACTTTACTCCTCCTCCCCCCCCCCCTTTCTTTTTCTACCTGACTCCTGCCCACCCCTCTGCCCAGCCCAAGACCACAAGTGTTGAGCGAGAATATTATCTGACGCCACGGGGAGATAACTTCGTCAATCGTCCAGTGCTTCTACTCACAACCTGACTTACCTCCCTTCTTAGCCCAACTTTCTCTAAAAATAACTGCTAACCAAAGAGATCCAGTTCAACCCCTAACCCCCTCCCTTCCAAATCGAATATTACTTTTACGTAAGTGCCGGATTTAATTATAACGAGGCTAACATGTAAAAAAAAAAAAGAAAACTTTTTTAAGATAACAAAACATTTACATCATATAATAATATGGAGATTAAGGATAAGTGCAGTAATCTATTGGAGGACATTATTTGCAGTGGAATAACCAGGACTTAATTAACCATTTCATTTTTAGATCCATGGTACACGAGCAGGGTTTTTCGATCGCAATACCCTCTCTAATTCTTGACCTAAATTCCAATATGTAAGAGAGTATGGATATTTGATAGGTCGTCCTAGTCCTAGCCTGCCGCGTGGTCTCGAACCCACGACCATTGAGAACAACAGGGCCGGCCTTAGGCCACTGCAACCTACGCGGCTGCACTTTCAAGTCCCCGCACTAATTCTAGGTGTAAATTATTAAATTAAATTAATACTTTATACATTATAACAAGGTTTCCGGGGGCCTCCTGGTTATCCGGGGCCTCCTGGTTATCCGGGGCCTCCTGGTTTTCCGGGGCCTCCTGTAAATCTGAAGTTGCAAAATATATGAAAGAGTCCTAGAAATTTACTATAATTATTGAAATCTCCTGAAAAATAGACCAGTCTAGGTATAATAAATATAGGTGACAAATAGGTCTATTTATACAAATACATAAACGCCGGTTTGTGTGTGTGTGTGCGTGTGTATCCTCTAAATATTACTTGAGGGCACTGACCCGTACAAATTACTGCAATTAAAACCCTGACAATTACATGACTCTGTTATAATGAACTTGTTGAAAAATAGAGTCAGGTTTTTTTTTGGCAATTCAATTTATATTTAATGCATTTAATTAAACTTAAAAAAAAAATTAAAAAAAAAGAAACTGAATCAGAGCCGATGCATAATTTCTCTCCCTTTGTCCTTTAACCAATTATTAACATAAACAAAGTACCCTTCGTAAAGGATAACTGGGCCGCGATATCTACACAAGCAGTCAATAACGCTGATCGTAAAAGGGAGATAACTGCTTACGGTTCCCTCTCCCCTACTCCTCATAGGGCTTTAAAATACACATTAATGCCCCTTGCACCGCCAATAACCCTCGTAAATCATGGCAAGAGAAACCGTGTAGAGGGCGCTGGTGTTGTCAGAAGCCACTTAATGAAGTGCAACAAGCAGGCGTCATTAATTACAGGTTATTAGATAAGTCTCAATGCCGACATACATTGCATTTTAAAAATGGGCATTAATCACCCAATCGCTTTTTTTTTTTTTGTTCCCTTAAAGAAATTAAAACTTTTTGTTGGTTGCTTTTCTTTTGTCTCCCTGTAGAGAAATGTTCATTATTCTCTTTTCGTTTCTTTTCATATTCAACCTTTTTAATACTTTTTAAATGACAGGCGTTTTCTTTTAGTGTCGTAATGTTGACCCTGTAACAGATGAATTGGGTTGCCCCCGCCCCCCCCCCCCTTATAGATTGCATTGCGTGATAGCAGGTAAGCTGAACACTGCAATCTACACCACAGAAATAACAGGCATATAATAGATGGCTATTATCGGTATTTGAGACCCATGTTGTTAAACACAAGCATTTAAGTTTTTTTTTTTTCTTGCGTCATGTTACAGTGACTCGGAGAGAGGGCAGGGAAATGGTAGATCATTATCAAAAGCAAATAACTAAAAAATATTGAAATGTAAGATTTTAAGTTGTTTAACTTAATAGTCTTCCTCTCAGTTACCCCCCTTATCATATTTTGAAATCAATTTATAAACATTAATATTAGTGTAATAATACAATTACAAAGCTAGGCGTTCAGAGTGTGAGTTTGTAATTAGAAAAAAGAAGAAATATTGGTACACACTATTTAGAGAGCCTTATTAATTAAAATTGAGGGCGCGGTTGCTGAGCGGTTAAGCGCTTGGCCTTTAAACCTGTGGTCCTGAATTCGAATCTGGGAGTAAACTGGGATTATGAATTTCGTGATTTTTAGGGCGTCCCTGAGAACACCCAACCCCAATGGGTACGTAACTTTAGTTGGGGAAAGCAAAGGCGGTTGGTCGTTGTGCTGGCCACATGACACCCTCTTCGTTAACCGTGGGCTGGGTCTGAAAGGGAAGCCCAATTTTACTAATTTACTAATAATTAAAACATAAAATGGTCAAAACATAATGCTTTATCAGTTCACAGACCAAATGCTTGGAAGTCGCTCTGCATAGATCCAAATAGACATATTACACAATATTCAAAAAAATACTTTGAAAGCTATCTGTTCATAACCTTTTAGATTAGTTTTTCTTTTTAGTTCTGGTGTTTATGTTTATGGAATCACAGCGCCTTGAGCCTACATCGTGCTTGTTAACAGCGCTCTATAAATTAACTCTTTCTCTCCGTAATTATTTACTACATTCTGGTGGAATCAACCCTGGTATCGTCAGTTGGGAGAGAAAGAGTTAAATCATTATTATTATTATCATCATTTTGAAGGTATTTATAAAAATCGGTCTGGAACACAATGCATAATTTTAATGAATGTTTTAAAGTTTGAGAGTTTCATTCGTTATCAAATTTCGTTGACATAGTTCAAATTTCGTTGACATAGTTCAAATTTCGTTGACTGTAAAGAAAAATGATCTGAGATTTAAACGTGTTCAGGGTTTTGTGGGTGAAGTGTTTAGTGGAGCTAATGAAGCTTTCACTAAGTTCATGAAACGCGCCAAAATGTCATTGGGGGGTTCAAATCTTCTCATTACCTACCCTGGAGGCCAATTTCCCACCCGTGAAGCTAATTGCCCATCTCTGGTCATCTACAAGCGCGGTGTCCATGACAAACGCACTGGGCTGCTAGACAAGACCTGACAGACAATTTAAATTTTTCTCTCCCCCCCCCTCCCCCTCATTTTTTTTTCTTTTCTCTCTCGCTGGTGTCCAGTATGGGTAATTTATGTGAGAAACTTACTAAGCCGGTTGTCTGGGACTTGATGACCAGTGGTCACCTGTGTGGACATATGAGTTAGGATTGACGTGAGACACGGGGGATGTATGGGTATGTCAAGAGTGGAGTAACATAGTAGACGGTAGTCAGGTGACGGAAAGGAGAGACCGGGGGGAGGGGGGGGGGTAAGAAAGGTAGACATTGAGGCAGAGAGCGAGAGAGAGAGAGGGTGAGAGAGAGATAGAGGGTGAGAGAGAGATAGAGGGTGAGAAAGAGAGAGAGAGAGAGAGAGAGAGGGTGAGAGAGAAAGAGAGAGAGAGGGTGAGAGAGAGATAGAGGGTGAGAGAGAAAGAGAGAGAGAAAGAGAGATAGAGAGAGAGGGTGAGAGAGAGAGAGAGAGAGAGGGTGAGAGAGAAAGAGAGAGAGAGAGAGAGGGTGAGAGAGAGATAGAGGGTGAGAGAGAAAGAGAGAGAGAGAGGGTGAGAGAGAAAGAGAGAGAGAGAGAGGGTGAGAGAGATAGAGGGTGAGAGAGAAAGAGAGAGAGAGAGAGAGGGTGAGAGAGAAAGAGAGAGAGAGAGGCTGAGAGAGAGATAGAGGCTGAGAGAGAAAGAGAGAGAGAAAGAGAGATAGAGAGAGAGGGTGAGAGAGAGAGAGAGAGAGGGGGTTAGAGAGACAGAGAAGGTGAGAGAGAGAGGGTGAGAGGGAGAGAGAGGATGAGAGAAAGAGAGAGGGGTAGAAAGAGAGAGAGAGAAAGAGAGAGGGTGAGAGAGAGTGAGAGAGAGAGAGGGTGAGAGAGATAGAGGATGAGAGGGAGAGAGGTAGAGAGAAGAGAGAGAGAGGGAGAGAGAGAGATAGAGAGAGAGGGTGAGAGAGAGAGTGAGAGAGGGGGAGAAAAGAGAGAGAGAAAGAGAGAGGGTGAGAGAGAGTGAGAGAGAGAGAGGGTGAGAGAGAGATAGAGGATGAGAGGGAGAGAGGAAGAGAGAGAGAGAGAAGAGAGAGAGAGAGAGGGAGAGAGAGAGATAGAGAGAGAGGGTGAGAGAGAGAGAGAGAGAGAGAGAGGGGGGGGGAGAAAGAGAGAGAGAGAAAGAGAGAGGGTGAGAGAGAGTGAGAGAGAGATAGAGAGAGAGGGTGAGAGAGAGAGAGAGAGGGGGAGAGAGAAGAGAGAGAGATAGATAGAGAGGGTGAGAGGCAGAAAATTTGACAAAGACATTGAGGCAAAGAGAAGAGATACCAATTCCAGTTATATTTATGGCCATGGCTTGTTTCACGCCAACACTACGCATAAGTTTATTTCAAACATACATTCATGAATCCATTTAGTCTTGGGGCATAAATTATTACGCCATTAGCAGAATGAGTTTTTAAAGCACACAAGTTGCTGGTAGCGTGAGTCTGAAAAATGTCCAGAACTGTAAACTAGTCAAGTTTTGTGATCAGGTCTAGATCCAGTCAACTAGTCAAGTTTTGTGATCAGGTCTAGATCCAGTCAACTAGTCAAGTTTTGTGATCAAGTCTTTATCCAGTCAACTAGTCAAGTTTTGTGATCAAGTCTTGATCCAGTCAACTAGTCAAGTTTTCTGCTGTGAAATGTTCCTGGCAATATTTTTCGTCCAGATCGGGAATCCAGTTCAAAATTAATTTCTCCTTCTGCACTAGCTCCCCCTTGTACTGAATGTTACGATCGTTGACCTTTAAGTGGGTCACGACCTCCGTGCTAGGGTCTCTATAAGCCAGTTCAGAATTGTCGTTGGTGGTTGGAACTTGGGGGAAGGCTGTAGAGAACTGTCCTGAAGTGACCACTCCAAGAACTTTCCAGAAACCGCGCAGCCCTTTGATAATCAAGTGGCCATTCGCCGTGTCCGCGGATTGAGTGGGCTTAACTACGTGCTGACCAAAGCGAGTGCACTCCTGTTCTCTTTCAATATGTTACGTTCTTATGTCTGTTTTCCGATGGGGCGCTGGGTGAGGTGCTGGGGTGAACTGGACCAGGGGAGATAAGCGTCATCCTAAAACAACGTTGACGTTTTCCTTTGATACCAAGTAGCGCCCCCTAATTAACGCTACACCGACGTGGCTACACGTGTAGAACAAGGATGTATCCATTAACCTAATAGCTGCCCTCGGCGCCCCTTCGTTGCCTGATGTCGCACCGTGAAGCTCGAGTGCCAGGGACCATAATTTCCACGTTGACACCAGAGCTAATTAGATCTACGGACACATTTGAGACCACTGGCTAATTTGTAGAGTCAGCGATATACAGATCACTGCTGGACATCATTGTGGGAAAAGTTCTTGATTGTAATGTCTCTAGACTATGGGCTACTGTTCTAGGTCATTCAGTGAAACGCTAGTCGCAGTACGCACTTGTTTAGGTCGTCTGCAATGATGACATCCGGTCAGACGGTTTCCATAGTGATACAACGCTATACAACCACCACACAGATGATAAGGAATTAGATAACTGCAATGGCAGTCTACTCGAAGTAAAATGACATTTGTTGACTAGTATATTAAATGACACTTGTTGCATTGTACTAATTGATATTTGTTGCCTAGTATACTAAATGACATTTGTTGACTAGTATACTAAATGACATTTGTTGCCTAGTGTACTAAATGACATTTGTTGACTAGTATACTAAACGACATTTGTTGCCTAGTATACTAAATAACATTTGTTTTCTAGTATACTAAAATACATTTTTTTCCTAGTATATAAAATGCCATCTTTTAATCTTTTACGAGGTCATAATGACATTCTGCAACGATCAGGTCACATGACATTATACGTCAATTTAATGTCTCAATGACATTTGCTATAGTGGTTAATGAGATCTATAGTTTCAATTTCAGAAACAAAGCGAGACATCGTCTGGCAAATATGACCTTATTATATGACCTTATTATATGACCTTATTATATGACCTTATTATTACAACTGTTAAAAAAATAATAATTCATAAATGTTGTTTTGCTTTTTTTATGTGTGTTTATTTATATAATACTTTTATTCAGGTAATCTCTCAGTTCGTTGTTTATTTATGTTCCAAGGCAACAAAATACATTTTAATTTTTTTTATTTCGTTAAGTGAAATTACTTTTTACAAAGCTAATATCAACTCACTCTGTCTGTCTGTTTGTCTGTCTGGTAAAATGTGAGTACTCGTCAATTCTCCAACACCGATTCTCGGATAGAGTTCAAAATTTGCACAATTATTCATTGGCATAGACAAAAGATGAATATTTTTTTTTAAATTAACAAATTAGTCTATTAATTACTGGTGGTAAATAATTATTTTGTTGGATACCAGCAAGGGATATTGACCCTTCAGTATTCACATATATGGCAAAATGTGTAGGGTTTAGTCCCCATAACTAATTGTTAACGCTATTTCTCCCACACGCATTCTCCGATCACGTTGATACTATAAACAATTATTTATTGTACCTAACAAGGCATAAATCAATAAAAAAATGGACCAATTAGTCAATTAATTATTGGTAATTAATGATTTTGTTTAAAATTAACGAGGGGGGAAAACTATTGATAGAGATAGTTGTAAGGACAGAGTTGTTTCCCCTAGATAGGACATAGGAAGTAATCATTTTCTTTTTTGAAGTAACGTCTGTATTATATAAGATAAGTTTTTTGAAAGCATTTTTAAAATTTTGCCTGTTTTTTTGTTTTATTTTCTTTTTTTTAATTACCAGAAAAAAAAACAACACGTTCTTACATTGATATGCTGACTGCCCTGTAGATCGCAAAGGTCTGAAAGGGAAACTTTACTTTACACTGACTTGCTGAGTCATCGTGAATGCAGACGACACTGCTATGTGTCGTGAAAGAAGTAAGTTATCTTCAGATCTGGGTTTAAACTGAACACCGGAGTCTACTAAAGATTTGTGTATAGTTTATACTTTCTCTGGGTTTAAGTCTGCTAGATTTAAGTCTTACTGACTTGCGCAGCAGAAACACGAGGCTCGGTCAAGCAGTCCCAAGTAATTAGTCTAAACCGGGCCTAATTAATATGGACTCTGGTATCACAAGCGGGGCTTATCCAGGGCTTATCTGTACACCTAGATAGTCCCACAGTCTATAGTTGGTAACATCCGGTAACTTGAAGTAGATGAAGTAGCAGGAGAATTCAAGGGACAAATCTTATGCGCGATAATCTGTCAAAGTTTGTTCCCCTTTTATATTTATTTCTTCCTCGCAGACACTTGGACATAAATCAATCATTTGTTACGAGAAAGAAATTAGTTTTGAATTTGTATGTCACTCTCTTTGAATAGTATGGGAAAAATCATACACTAGTCGACCCTCGGCGTAGCATACGCCGTTATTTTGCAGGGCCGGCCTTAGGGCTCCACAATGGTTAAGTCCGGCCCTGCTATTTAGTGACGAGTGAATACAGAGTGAATACAGATTAGATTACTTGTTCTCTCTCTCCCCCCCCCCCTCTTTTTTTTTCGCAGACCGCTAAAACTACGTGGTGTAGAAATAAAAAAGAGTGATCTTTCCATGACTTCTTGGTCACAAGTCCGGCCCTGCTATTTTGTGATGGGTGAGTACTACTTGTTCTCCCCCCTTCTCTTTTTTATTTTTTTCGTAGGGTAACTCTAGTCCGTCCGACTTGCAAAAATAAAAGAGTGATCTTTCCATTACGTGGTGTCCAAACTCTTGAGCCATGAAGAGAATTATATATATACATGGAGTTGTCAGTATGTTCGGTGCAGAAGTAAAAGTAAAGTTAGTTCCCTTTAATACCACACGGTCTATAGGGCAGACGATGATTCTGCATAGCTCAAAAGTGCCCGGAAAAAAAAACCCAACAACAATCATATATTTATTGCTTATTAACATTTCTTTGATTTTTTACACCAGATGCACACAAAAAAAACCCTAGCTATTTATAGTTTGTTTTTCTACCACTAGGTATGCATATCAAAGATTTGTATTTCTATCTACTATCGATTATTACTGTATGTCTGTTGATTGTGTCAATGTATCAGAGAAAATAATGTCCATGAACAGAAAGGAATCTTGACGTGTAAATGTCGTGAATGAATTCACGCTGCGGGCTGGAAGAAATTCAACGAATTATTTCGTGTATCTCTTCCGCGTGGAAGTTTTTGAACTTTTATTGTTTCACTTTCTGCGTCTTCCGGTTTCCGATGGCCTCAAATGTTTTGTCTCAAGAGTAATGTTCCCTTGTTGTCTGAACGCTGAGCGTGATTGTGTCTGTGTGTGTGTCTGTGTGTGTCGTTGGAAGGAAAGAAACAGTTGGATGGGGCCCCGATATGATTGCAACATGTTCTATACAAGACTGATTCTAACAAATGGGAGATGCACCCCCACAATGACCCCCCCCCCCCGACAGCCCTACGCCCACGCCACGTGACCTTATGTGCCAGGGAGGTGAGGAAATGTTACGTTGTGAGAGCATGACAAAAATATGTGGAGAGAGAGTGAGAGGGATTGAGAGGAAGAGAGAGACTGATTGAGAAAAGGAAAACTATACTAAAAGAAAGGGAGCCCGAGAATGAAAGAAATGGTAAAGCGAAGGTGATAGAGAAAAAGAGAATGTGTGTGTGTGTGAAAGAGAGAAAGGAAGAGAGAGAATGAGAGAGAGAGAGAGACTAAGAGAAAAAAAGAAGAGACAATAAGAGAAAAAGGAGATCGAGAATGAAAGAAAGAGAGAAAGAAAGAGAGATCGGAAGAGAGATTGAGAAAAAAGAAGAGAGAATGTGTGTGAGAGATAGAACGACAGAGAAGAAGAAGCAGTAGGAGCTGTGCGTGAGGGAAGCCATTGGTGTAAATACGAACCAGGTGTGAGTAAAGAGCTAGAAAGGGGGACACAAGCGAGAAACTTCACTTACACATGTGACAGATAAGAACGGGGGAGGTAGTGGGAGGGAGGGAGAGAGAGAGAGGGGGGGAGGTAAGAGAAACATGGTTTTGGTGGGGGGGGGGGGGAGCGAGAAAAGTAAAAGAGAAAGACTAAGCGAGATGTCAAGGAGCAGGATTAGAAAGGCTTAGAGCAGCCAAGTGCGGATAACTCTTACATCATTAGTGCACGTGCAACGTGTTCTTCTCGAGAGTTCTCTCCCCCAAGCCCCATACATATACATATATATATATACACACACAAAAGCAATCAGATTATAGATTTTAATAAATAGAACCAAAAAAACCCCATAAAAACCCAACATTCAGTCTTGTTCAAACTTCCAACGAACAAGCAGACGACACATGACGCTTTGGTTTTGAAAATAAACTGCATCTATCCAGGCAACAGCATGCCGTTGTGTTGAGTTTAGTGATGGACACGCAATGAAAGAATTAGATCAAGATTATAGGGTACATCGAAGCGAATGCGAACGCTTTCAATTAATATGTAAGTCTTGATGAAATAAGATAAGTGTTGATGGAATAAAATAAGTGTTGATGAAATAAGATAAGTGTGGATGGAATAAGATAAGTGTTGATGAAATAAGATAAGTGTTGATGGAATAAGATAAGTGTTGATGAAATAAGATAAGTGTTGATGGAATAAGATAAGTGTTGATGAAATAAGATAAGTGTTGATGGAATAAGATAAGTGTTGATGAAATAAGTTAAGATTATTGGAAAAACAAACTAACAAACGAATAGGTCCACACTAAAATAGTCACATGTTTCGTCAGGGGAAATAACGCGTGGAGCCGTGGAGCCAGGGAATGGAGAAAGTAATAAAGGTGAGAGAGCTTAAGGAGATAGTGTGTAAGAAGAAAGTGTGTAGGGAGAAAATGTGTAAAGAGAGAGTGTGTAAAGAGAAAGTGTGTAAAGAGATTGTGTAAGGAGAAAATGTGTAAAGAGAAAGTGTGTCAAGAGAGAGTGTATAAAGAGAGAGTGTGTAAAGAGAAAGGGTGTAAATAGATTGTGTAAAAAGAAAATGTGTAAAGAGAGAGTGTAAGGAAAAAGTGTGTAAGGAGAAAGTGTGTAAGGAGAAAGTGTGTAAAGAGGGTGTGTGTAAAGAGATTGTGTAAGGAGAAAGTGTGTAAAGAGAGAGTGTGTAAGGAGAAAGTGTGAAAAGAGGGTGTGTGTAAAGAGATTGTGTAAAGAGAAAGTGTGTAAAGAGAGAGTGTATAAGAAAGAGTGTGTGTCAGAGAACGTTTAATAAGTTAGAGATAATACAAAACTGATATCAATGACAGTGAGAGAGTATTTGTGATTGGGAGAACATGTGTGAGAGAGAGGGAGACATAGACAGACAAACAAACAGACAGACAAACAGACAGATTATATATATATATATATATATATATATATATATATATATATATTATATTATATTTATATATAGAGAGAGAGTGAGAGAGAGAGAGAGAGAGTGAAAATAAATACGATTATTTGTTTATAATGCACATGTACCGGGTTAGAAATACAGTAAAGTGCCTACAAGTACTTTACACTTTGTACGTTAAAAGGGTAACGCGAATTCAGCTATCATTGGGTTGGCCTCCTGATCACATAGTGAACTGTTTAATAGTGAAATTTAATTTAGCAACATCACGTGCAAAAATCGCGTAAATAATTTTAATAATTTGAATGTACATTAGAGAGAGAGAGAGAGAGAAAGAGAGAGAGACAGAGAGAGAGAGAGAGAGTCATTCTAAATTGAACCCACCAATAGAGACAAAGTTTTCTGGAAATATCAAGATTAATCTCCCCTCGAAAGGGCAAAAGTTACACGAGTTATTGGTCTTGCCAACAGGTTGAACTGCAGGCGTTGAAAGGAAGGCGCTGATAAGGGCTCGAAGGGTAACGATTAGCCCCCGCCAGGGATTGAGATCGAGATCTCTCTTTCCTAGTCCAACCAGGTGAAGTCTGACTCGCATGGGGAGCCTGCTGTTTCTGGTGAAAGCCGTGAATATCACTGAAAGAGGTCCTCTAAATTTTACTAACATTTGTCTTAGAAATTGATGGACATCTTTTTTAAATATATGCATTACCAGAAAAGAAAGGAGGGGGGTGCTCATATATTTTCAACACCATGTTACAGGAAACCGAGATTCCGTGGCTGCATTACACGCTGTAGGCAGACGCTTACAGGGTTGGATATGGGCCCTCTGGCCGTAATTTAGGCACCAGTGATGTCAACCAATCTAGGACATAAATCAGGAGTTAAAGCACCTCAGAGGTAACACGCACACATTCTCAACAATCACGAGAATCGTATTCTTTGAGCGTACAATGGAACACTACAACCTGAACTTCTTCAGCGTTTGAGAATCTCTCGGAGCACACAACACAGACAAAACCTAGATCTGTTCATCGCAATAAACCTAGATCTGTCCAACGTAACAGACTCAACTGATTTCTGAGTCTTGGCAAGAACGTGCAGACGTCTGGGAAATCCCGGAACATACAAAAAAAAAAAACCAGTGCTGGCTTCTACTTTCGTTTTCCGTCTCGTGTTCTATCGTCCATCATGCGAGTATCAAGAGTCTTCATCATTAAGGTTGGTTAGCACCGCACGGGATGAATAACTTCTGGTTCACAGTGTCGGTGCGTAGATTATGTCATTCTAGCACCAATGTGTAATAAGTGCACTATTTTTGAACGCACTTTCTTTTTGTTGCCTTGCTTGTAAGTTGATGGAGTGTTTTTGTTCTGCTGGTGTAACGTTTGTTGAGATTCTTCTGTGTTCCCCTGTTTAGGGTGAGTATCTAAGGCATAACTGCGTTTCGCAGTTGTTTTGATGCCATAGTGATAGTCTACTAGACCTTTCTAGTTTGTCTTTACTTTGTCTTTACAGGGAGTTAGCTTGGGATTGGAAAGTCTACGCTGGTGACTAAAGACAGCAGTGTCAGAGTGTGTTGTGTTTTTCGAACATTAATGTGTACGTTGTGGGACAGCAAGGGGTAGAATTATTATTTAATTAATAAATTCACAGTATTACAATGTTCCAAATTCAATGTCATTACTCCATTAGTTTGTCATCATACTTATATTTATATCATTAAATATTTACATTGTTACCAGTGAGTTATTTATTTATTGTAAGCACGAAGGTGCCTGGTTAAATGTCAGGGGCCCGGGCAAACGAGCTAAGGCCTTAACATAACCCTGACACACAGCTTTGTATCAGTGTGTGTGTGTGTGTGCGTGTGTGTGTTGTCAGCTCTGTGACGTAACATTGTATTACAGATAGGTCAGGATTTAGAGGCCGAAGATAAAAACGAAGTGGACTAAACATAGTGCACCGCTGGATACAGAGGCGCTGAGGTAACTGTTGCGAGACATAGTGCACCAAAGGGCAAAGAAAAGCTGACGCTAATGTTGCAATGCATGGCGCACTGCCGACTACAGAGGAATGTTGCAAGACGTGCAGTGAGACTAGAAATGTATGAAAAGCTAGAATATGTTTTCAGAAGAAGAAGATATCAGAATTGTTGACGAGATCTTGTTTAATTAAGAGATCTATCTGCCGGGGAACAGAGACATTTTAAAATATTGGAAACTGTTTGATAAAAATAGGGCGAAAACAAAACGGGAGTGAATACAAAAAAAAGCTAATATAAGTGAGAGAGAAAGAGAGAGAGAGAGAGAGGAAAGGTGGGAGAAAGAGATATAGAGAAAGAGAGAGGGAGAGAGAAGGAGGGAGAAAGAGATAGAAAGAGAGAGAGAGAAGGAGGGAGAAAGAGAGAAAGAGAGAGAGAAAAAAAGAGAGAAGGAGAGAGTGAGAGAAAGAGAAAGAAAGAGAGAGGAGAGAGAGATTTGGAGTTAAGTCAAACGGAAACGAACAACTGGCACTATGCCCGCGATGATGAGCTCTTCAAGTGATGCCTTGTTGATATCATAATGTACAAGTCACTCGTGATGAGACGTCAGCGCTAGACATAACGTTCCCTTGTCTTCTTAGCACACACACACACACACATAAACAATATCCAAACATCCCTTCACACACACAAAAACACACATGCATAATATCCAAACATCCCTTAACAGACAGACACACACACACACACACCATATACAACAAGACATACACACGATGTACATACTCACATCAACATCTAAGTCAGCGGTTCTCAACATTTTAAGCTCGGCGACCCCTTTTTACAATCCCCCACTCTGCCGCGACCCCTCCCCCCGACACAAACATACAGCAACAGAAGAGTAGCAATCCATATTTTCGATGGTCTTAAGCGACCCCTGGCAAATGGTTAATCGACCCCCAAGGTGGTCGCGAACCACAGGCTGAGAACCCCTGATCTAAGTGAATGGGGGGAACAGCACCAAAGACCTGTCTGAAGTACTTAACGTTAACCAAGAAAAAAAGGGTGGACTAAGAGGGGGGGGGGGGAGCTGCGGGCAAAGACTAACCCCCCCCCCAATACATTTCTCGCGGCATACGCCCCTCCGATAAATGAATGAGGTCGCCGGTTTCCAGCGCCGCACCCATCTGGCGTGTCCGCTTTTTTTCTCTACCTGATATCTTCAGGTGTTGGCTAGCTACAGGATAAACGATGGGCGTAGCCGCCGGTGTTTTACTGTGTGGGTCACACATCGTCTATTACATCAAGTGATATACTATTTAAACGTGAGTTCTATTGCTGCAGCACACACAAACACACACAAACATGTATTAAATGTTTAGACCAGCGGTTCTCAACCTTTTATGCTCTGCGACCCCTTTTTACGACCCCCACACTTCCGCGACCCCCCCCCCCCCACATACATATATAGCAATAGAAGAATAGACAATAACAGTCCATATTTTCGATGGTCTCAGGCGACCCCTGGCAAATCGTCGATCGACCCCCAAGGAGGTCGCGAACCACAGGTTGAGAACCCCTGGTTTAGACCATCTGTACGTATATGTCTATGGTTTAGAGTTTAGACGTACACGCTGTTCATGTGGGCTTGCATGGCTCAAGAGAGATAATCCAATCTAACAAGTAGGCTGCAGACGTTTCCAATTTACTCGTCCCCAAATGTGAATAAATACAAGAAATTCTATTTCATTTTTTTTTTAAACTCATTTTGTTTATTGCTAAATATCTACAAGCTTTTACTATCAGTGCAGTATTGAGTACTAGATTAAGTGATTATATAGAACACAACATATAGAACACAACATTTAATCACAAGATATTCAAAGATATTCAAAATACTTGAATCTTTTTTACATTACCATTCGATCTTTACATACATTGACCCCCTCTCCCCCCCCCCCCAGCGACATCATTTAAAGGACACCAATACATTCCAATCTGAAAATTAAATATCATCTTAGTCATCTCAATACATGTATTACATCAGTCAACACACAAATACACTCCAAAACAGATCGTCTGTTATATTTAGAAAAATTACTATATCGAAATCACTAATCACATTTTGTATTATGATCAACAGAACAGTTGAACTAATGTAATTTTAAGGCATTTAACAAATGTATTTTTGTTCTTAAGATGCTTTTTTCCCCCTTAAAGCCAATCAATACTGTGTAGTTTAGTTTTGAAAAAAAAAAAAAACTTTCCTGTTCATTTCTTTCTTAAATTTTGATGAGCTGGAAATTATGCAGTTGGAGGGGAAAAAAAGGTTTAAACTAGTGAGGATACGTGTGTGGCCTCTGAGTGGACGGAGTGGAGAGCTTTGGTTGCACTCATTGTCAAGACAATACAAAGTAACGCCTCAATGCTCCAGACGAAGCAAGAAGTTTCAAAACATGCCTTCAGAGATGAAGATAATTACGTCAAATCCCAAACCTTCTGCAGGATGGCATGGAATGGAAGAGAGCAGGGTTCGAACCCGGGGCCTATCGCGATGATAGTCCGAAGCGCATGCCACAATTCCAGTCGTACCAGTCTTTTGTATTTCTGAAACGCTTTTTAGGATTTGTATTGGTGTACATGACAGCGTTTTGAACTTTGCGACGCTAGTCACTGGCAAACTCAGGGAATCTACCCTGCGCCACTTGAATAGAATGGATAATAGTAAAGAATATAAATTTCCCCTTTAGGGTGGATGATACAAAGGTCATCTGTTTCTGTTAACGAGGGTGTCATGTGGCCAGCACAACGACCAACCGCCTTTACTTTTCCCCAACTTATGTTAGGCACCTATTAGAGCAGGGTGGACTCGGAGGCGCCCAAAGATCCCGAATTTAAACATCCCAATCTTCATCAGGATTCGAAACCGGGACTCCCAGTTCAGAAGCCATGCGCTTTAACGCTCAGTCACCGCGCCTCAAGAATGGATAATAATAGGGGGATATTATCCAGACAGCAGAGCGTCTTTTATTCAAGCTGTACAGCCAGAGTGTAAGGGTTGAGCAACGAGGCAAGCTCGAGGGCCACCTCTAGCTAAGTTGAAAATATTCTGTAGGGGAAAGAAGGAAGAAAAAAAAAAGAGGATGCGGAAAGGGGGGGGGGAGAATGGAGAGATTGGGGGGGGGGGCAGCCTTCTCTTGTTGTACTCCAAAATGACAACAGCTCATACACAATGTCTTCCCGTGATGTGCCATCGGCGCCCCGGAGGGAGGCAAACACCTTCGTGTTTATAGAGAGTTGTCTAGATGAGCCCCCCCCCCCCTTCCGAGACCTCCACCTCAATAAGTATCAAAGAAAAGCCTGCTCCACTGAGCTAGAAAGAAAAAAAATATGTTTAAGAGTCGGGTTGGGGGGGGGGGTAATCGGGGCGCCGGACAATTGAGCAAGAGATCTTGTCGAAGCGAAGGTCAAGGCTAAACAAAACGAAACCAGAACACACCACAGATGAGGAGCAGAAAAGGTGAAAGTCAAAAGCAATGACGAAGGTACAAGGCTAAAAATCGGGAAAACCCATAACTTAAGAGTTAAAGGGGGAAAACCCACTTTGACCTTTCATTTTTTTTGGGTCTAATTATAGAACTAGTCTGTGGGAAAGTCAAGGAATGACGCGCTGTTTCTGAAAGAAACGCATGATTTTGGTAGATCTACATGTAGACCAGTATACACAAAACATACTGCAGTAATCCGTTCTACTTGTCTGCGGTTTCTGCGGTTTGCAGAAGGAGAACCATGATGTAAACAAAAACTACGGAAAGCCGGGAGAGCCATGTTTTCGTTTTCTTGCAGAGGTAAAACAACGTGTGCATTTTTTAAAATTTTCTTTTTGCGACAACAACGGGCGCATTGTTTGCGACATACACAAGTATTCTTATCTATAGTAGTATAAAGCTTCTTTTATAAAGTCACTTTTTCTTAAACATGTAAGAGATTTAGTCGCACAACAGACTGTTAGGAGAAATAAATAGAGAATTGGGGGGGGGGGACTATGGGAGACAAATCTTTCTTTTTTTCCAAAAGGAGTTATTCATAGTTGCAATGAAGACAATAGGAAGTGGGACCGTCAAAAATGTCGCCCTCTTACAGGTAATAGTTTATTATGTCATGTTGTCTAGGTCATTTTAGCTTTATTGTTTAAGATTCCTCCCCCCCCCCCTCTTTTATCAGAACTCTACTTTTAACGTCATTTCTTTTCTTATATAATTCTTCTAAATAACGATTTAGTGCGCAAAAGCTGATCGGGAATTTCCAATCTATAAATAGCCAACATGTATATCATTTAAATAATTCTCTCGTTCGACCCAGCGGTTAGGTGGGCAAAAGCTTGATCGGGAAACTCCGATCCATAAATAGCAAACATTTACATAATTTAAATAATTGTCACGTTCGACCCAGTTGCATGAAAGGAATAAATTAGATTACATCGAAATAAAGTAATCCATTCAATGACCCAAAAAAAAAACAACATGAGATAACCCTGTTTCCGTAATATTTGAGTCACTTGAGATTATATCCCCTGCTCACCCCACCTCCTTTTTTATCCCGTTCCATTCTTAACATCAGAGCATCTTGTGTCAAACTGACCTTTTCTTAAGGTCTGACCTTGTTTTATGTTTTTCTCCCGAGAGTCTTGACTGACGGAATTTTTTTCATTTCGTCCAATTATTTTCTAACTAGGCTTTTTCGGTTTTTAATTAGCGAACAGATGTTTTGGATTCTCTTTTGAGTGTAGTTGGCAAAGTGACAGATTAACTTTAAGCTGCAGAGAGCTGGAGGAGTCGCAAGAAAAAGAGATAAATATTAGTAGAGATAAGACCAGGAGAGAGAGAGAAAGAGAGAGAGAAACAAAAAAGGACAATTAGAAACATATAAGAGTACGAGAAAGATTATAGGATAGACAGACAGAAAGACATCAGAGAGACATAGATAGATAGATAGATAGATAGATAGATAGATAGATAGATAGATAGATAGATAGATAGATAGATAGATAGATAGATAGATAGACGGACGGACTAACGGACGGACGGACTAACGGACGGACGGATGGATGGATAGATAGATAGATAGAGAGAGAGAGAGAGAGAGAGAGAGGAGGAGGAGGGAAAGAAAGAAGTAAAAATAGAGAAAGAGAAATATTTTTCGCATACATTCTCAAACAAATATATATTACCAACTAATGTTATCATAGTGCACACAACACACCCATACATACACAGACACACACACACAAGCAGGGAGCGAATTATAAAAAAAAAAGGAGATGACATAGACACCAAGAAAATAAAAGAAAGAGAGAGGTCAAAAGAAAGAGACAACACCAGACACACACATGCTCGCAGTGAGCCTCGTTCACAAGCTCCTGACCTAACAGTGTCCACGTTTCCTCGCATCCCTTCTGCAGACGTAACGCCTTATCTTGCTAAGTCTTTCTCGCGGTTTACAATATTCTCTTATTGCAACTAACAAAAGCTTATTCTCAATTGATCCGAGTTTGTCGAGATATCTTTCCACTCGACATATCTAAATGCGGACGTAATCTCGCGGTCTTTCGGCTGCGGACTTGAAACGAAGTTCTCTTCCCAGTTGAAATTTTTAGTTTTTTTTTTTTTTTTGGAAAAGGGGGTGGGGGGATTTTGGGAGAATGCCAAGGGCATGTCATTCTGACCTGTAACAATAAAATCGTTTTAGGGTTTTACGTTGCGCAATTACTATACAGGAAGAGACAGGTAAAAGAGAGACAGAAGAGGCATTCTGGTGTGAGTAAATTGCACGTCTTTCCTCCATCCTCCATCGAGCTTGAGGTGAGGGGGCTGAGTGGTAGAGCACTTGGACTACGAACTGTGAGTTCCGAGTTCGGTGAAGACTAGGATTTTTGAGATTTTGGGATTTTAGGACGCCCCTGAGTCCACCAAACTCTTAATTAGTTGGAGGCAAAGACGGTTGTCCTCCGTTGTGCTGGCCATAGGACACTCCCGTTGACCCCCCAGCTCAGGGCGTCCTAAAAATACCGAAATTCAAAATCCCACTCTGCTCTGAGAATCGCACCCAGAAGCTCTTGTTTCGAAGCCAAGTCATATAGAATTGACTTGTACCTTTGATTAAACCTAGTGATTAAGTTTGGAATGACAGAGACAGAGAAATAGAGAGAGAAAGAGAGAGAGAGAGAGATGTGCAGTAGATATTTCAAGGGTACAGGTCTTACATGCATTTAAAAAAAATCATCAATTTTTTTTCCTTCGCTGCTTACGAACAAAGAACCAACTGAAAAGACTCGCAGAAAACCTGCAAACAGTTTATTAGATGGCAATGTCGCGAGGCGAGTGTTTGCTTGGCACTTTTCGCCTCATTCGTCTCTCATTCTAAATATTGACAGAAGACTCTAAGACTACAACAGCAAACAGCAACAATGTACCAGGTGTCGCATTTAGAAATAAGCTTTAATGAAGTGAGATTGCGGAATTCTGTTGCAGAATAATGTTGGCTATTTTTTTTCCTAAAGCTTACTATAAATCTGATGCCGAAGCTGAGGGTTAGACAAACACTGTTAAATATAAAGAAAACATCTTTCGAATTCCATGAGGGAGTCCACAACTGCGAGGGGCTCTCCCGATTCATTCGGCTGCATACAAACAAACAAACAAACGCGCGTCTAAAATACAAACACCCAACTTATCTTCGTTTTAAACAGAAATTTAACTCAATAATAAACAAAAGAAGGGGAAGATAACTCAAGAGCGTCTTGCCCCGTTTGACGTGCCTTGATTTTGTGAGGGGATCATTAAGGTTGGGTTTATTTGTATTACCCAGGCGTGCATGTTGTTTAGCGATTAGAAAAACTGGGTGCCAGAAACATCCCAAGTCTGGGGGGGAGGCTGCAGATAGTATTGATACAGGATTAAGCCTAGTGTGTGCGGCCAAATTAGATCTTGAAAGCATTCACCTTCTTAGTTGAACCCACGCCGTGTTTTACCGACCATTCCATTATCGTAAGAGCTCTATCCATAATTTCCCAGCATACTTGTGCCAAAAGAAAAGCGCACTTCCGGGGATTTGGTTTACAGTTAAGCGCCAATCGTAACATTTTGAAAATGAAACAAAGATTATCTCCCCCTGCCATTAGAAGATTAGGGAAATCCCCAGCGCGGTTTGTTCTGGGATTTGAGCGATAACCTGGCCGGATAATGTCAAGGGGTGAAGAGTATACCTTTGATAAGCCAGTTTGTAATAGCGCTTGGCATGTTTCTATAAGCAGCAACTCACAAATTGATCAATTTAAACAAAATAGTACCTTGAAGTCCAGACAGATACTAAAGTCTTTATGTCTAAACGAGACCAAAGGAAAAAAAAAGCCGTCCAAATAATTTAAAAAATATGATTTTAGGTTTCTGCCATATTTGTAAAATGGTTTATATGTTTCGGTGGGTGCCTGGTCGTGCGGTATGCGCGCTGGACTGTCGTTCGAACTTGTCGATGGTCCCGGGTTCATACCCTGCCCGCTGCCATCCCCCGTCGTCCTGCGGGAGGTTTGGACTAGGAAGAAAATTATCTTCAACTCTGAAGGAACATCCGAAACATGTAAAATATTTTACAAACGTTTTCTATTTTCTTCCAGAGTTCAATAACATCCTCGCCCAAACATCCCACATTTATTCACATGGCCTCCTTCAGTCGCGAAGAAAGCCCCAACGAACATGTCATTATGGCAGACACCTGCACGGCTGATGTAGTACAGAGAGGGAATATGGGTTAGTTTCCCTGGTGTGATCGGCTACAGGCCTCGCTTCTAGTCCTAGCGCCTTGGGATATGGCCTATCAGTAATACAGATGTAATAGTTTTAATCTCATGGATCTTTCCCACACAGAAGTTTCTTCAGACAGGAAGATGGAGACAAGCTTCTATAGACCCAGAGTTCTAGGAGTCATAGACCGAACTCTAGTGACAGAAAGTATACCTTTTGAAATGCATTCATTTCATATGTATTCCAGAGTACTGGAATATTTGACATGTTTCGGATGTTCTATCAGAGTTGAATATAATTTACTTGCTAGTCCAAACCTCCTGCAGGACGACGGGGGATAGCAGCGGGCAGGGTATAAAACTTTCAGCAGCAGTAGGCGCCAAAGCCGGAATACATCGTAGGCCTACTTTTAGTTATTATTTTCTTGTTAATTAACAAGTTTACGATATGTGCATAAAAACACTCACAGGCATTAGTTTATTATTACACAATTTTATATTCCTGGCATGCTATCCTCTCTGACGTACAACTCTATTGGTTAAATGGTGCAGCGCAAGGCGAATCATTACATGACTTACACTCGCACCAACCTCCCACTCCTACCCCCCGTTTCCTTTAGTGTTTTGCGCCTCGATCTGAAAAAAGGACACATATTTAATTACTTAAATTCTTTATATGGTCATTAAATATTAGATACATCTCCTAGTTACTGAGAATCTATTAAAGATGACCTCTGAGGGCAAAAGGGAGACGACTATAAGACTGAAAAACAGCACGACTTAGTTATGCCTATCAACTGAACCAACCGACATAAGGGAGGTAACTGATCCTGCAATACGACGTGAAGAGTTACTCGATCCTGACCCATCGTCGAACCTCTTGGGCAAGTTGGGTAGAGGCCTCCGTTGGATGCTTTATGACACTTTATGTTGTTCGTTGCATCGGTGTAGCTGGGGGTTTCTGCTGCCCAGAGGGGGGCACTTCTCATGCAGACACCCACACTTTTCTGCCTCCTATTCAATCTCTTTGAAGTCCTTTTTTTTAAAAAAAAAGTTTTACAAAAGTTACTATGCGCAGTTAACGCAGAACACAAAAAGTTTAGTGGGAAATTCAAAACTCTGTTCAGTGTACAGTTACATTGTAAGAATGCTGGGAACGCTGTACAGAAACGTTGTGGAGATATTTTGTTCACAAGTTAAGCAGATACAAGAAGATTCCATTGCGTTCGCTAGGCAGGTAAAAAAGAGACCAGGTGTGTTGAATGTGGCCGATGGTTGTACTGTGTAGACATTTTAATTGAATTAAGGTAGCTAGGACTTAATTAATCAAAGCCTCTTCGGTTATTGCAACGACTGGGAGGTGAATGTTATCATAGACTGGAAGGTGAATGTTATCATAGACTTAAAGGTGAATATTATCGTAGACTAAAAAGTGAATATTATCGTAGACTGGAAGGTGAATGTTATCAAAGACTTAAAGGTGAATATTATCGTAGACTGAAAGGTGAATATTATCGTAGACTGGAAGGTGAATGTTATCATAGACTGAAAGGTGAATATTATCGTAGACTAAAAGGTGAATATTATCGTAGACTGGAAGGTGAATGTTATCATAGACTGAAAGGTGAATATTATCATAGGCTAAAAGGTGAATATTATCGTAGACTGGAAGGTGAATGTTATCATAGACTAGAGGGTGAATATTATCGTAGACTAAAAGGTGAATATTATCGTAGACTAGAAGGTGAATGTTATCATAGACTGGAAGGTGAATATTATCACAGACTGGAAGTTGAATTTTATCACAGATTGGAAGGTGAATGTTATCATAGACTGTAAGGTGAATGTTATGACACATTGGAAGATGAATGTTATAATAAACTGGAAGGTGAATGTCATCATAATACTTCATTAACTTTGTTCGTCTATTTCTCTCAATAATGTGTTGCGGGTGGAAGTAGCAGTCGATCTGCTTCAAAGTGGGAGGCCTAGAAAAGTTAAGGGCATTATTCTTTTTTTTTTTTTAAATTTCTAGTTTGTTTCGATACTGAGCGTTTGGAACAAGAAATCTTATCTTATAAATTGCAGACGTTCCTTCAAAAAAAAAAAAAAAAAAAAAAAAGATACCTACATCCTAAGGGTTTCCATGTGATAATCTTTTGGTGAATTATAATTAGAGACTCTACTAAGTCATTGATTTTCCCATTCCATACAGTGGCGTAGCTAGGAATTTGCCATCATTTGGGGGCCGGGGGGTTTGACCTCTTTGGGGGGGGGGCCTGCATTTTGCGTAATATTTAATATTTAATGTAAAAAACACTCACTTGGGGACCCCCCCCCCCTCAAGTGGGGGCCCGGGGAATAATCAAATTCTCCCCCTCCCTCCCCCAGCCCTAGCTACGCCTCTGATTCCATGCTCTACTGGCACTAGGGAAAATGGAGCGCTTGTACGAATTTCATACCCCACCTTTTTATTTATTTTATACAATTTATTTTCATCTTACTTCGTGCACTCATATCAAAGTATTTTTAGAATGTACCGGCGATGAAAGAAAAACAATTCCCTAGTGTGTTAAAACGATGGCTACCAGGGATTAAAATGGCAATCTAATTTTAGACATAAATACCGGAAGTAGCGAAGCTCCGAATCCTGGTCTGGATTAGAATCTGAGCTGCGAAATCAGGCAATCAATGTCTGGGGTAAACAGAGAACGTAGGCTTTGGATCGAGAAGGCCCTACGTGATTCCATGGCTTGGGGGGGTGTCTGCAATCACTGCCTGTTGGGTAATTAGCGAATTAGTTTGACAAGAAAATGTTCAGCTCCGAGCGTCTAATCAGGTGGGATGGAGGCCGGTATGTGCTGTGTTTAGCTACGAGATACAGGTGACACGGCTGGCTTCGGAAATTTCAATCATTAGGCAATGGTGGTGGAAAGAATGGAGTGCTGAGAGGTTAAAGGTGAAACTCCTCTGCTGCAGGAAACACCAACACATGCACACAAAAGTCGAAGTTCCAAAATGAGGACTGGTGACATTGGCTCCAGCCGCATATGTGAGAGGCATTTCATAGTCGAATATGTGATAGGCATATCATAGTCGAATATGTGATAGGCATATCATAGTCGAATATGTGATAGGCATATCATAGTCGAATATGTGATAGGCATATCATAGTCGAATATGTGAGAGGCAGTTCAAACTCGAATATGTGAGAGGCAGTTCATAGTCGAATATGTGAGAGGCAGTTCATAGTCGAATATGTGAGAGGCAGTTCAGATGTTTTGTAAGCTAAATGGGCACCTGTGCTGGTCCAAGACAGAACAGAAAAACCCAAGTACATAACTGAACAGATAGGTTTAGGTAGGTTTAGATTTCTAGACTTTCAAGAACAAAAGTTCGCTTTAGAAGAATACGCCGTCCAGCAGATAAAAAAAAAGCGACTTGTATAATTGAACTGTTTTAAAATGTTGTTTTAAAATGATATTTTTAAAATGATGTTTTAATATGATGTTTTACAATTTAAAGAAAAATCATGTTTAGATATGATGTTTTAATACGTTTTAAAATGTTTTCAAAATGATGCTTTAAGATAAAACGAACTAAAACAACAACAAGAAATGATTTAGAACCGGTTCTAGGGGGATGGGGGGCGTGAGGGTTTGAACAGGAGACCTCTGCTATGACGACCCAGAGCGCATACCACACAACTACTGTATCACTTTAAGTCAATTTTTTTTTCAGTTACTTTCGTAATGCATGCATGTTACGTATTTTACCCCCCCCCCCAAAAACCCCATTTTCCTAGAGTCCCCTTTTTTTTTAGTTTCATGGCCTCATTAAAAGGGCTAATAAAGCCCCCGCCCCCTTCCTTTCCCATCTCCGTCGAGGCAGGTATCAAGTGATGCCGACAGCCAGACAGGAGAAATGTTTGGCACCCCCCTGCTTCCCCTACCCTTTCAAGCCTCCCCCCCCCCCCAGCATTCTTCCTAAATAATCCTTTGAAATTACTTTGGCTTGATTATGTGCCAAGTGTGTGTGTGTTTACCGACATAGCATATATGTAGATGTTATTTTTATATAAATTTTTTAGCCGAGCAAGTGAAGAATAAGAATGGACTGGGGATTGCAATGGTGTCTTTGAGGAGGGCGCTGGATAAAAATCTTAGATATAATGACTACGAGAGTTATTCGTACCGGTACGCACCATATTATTTCCCCCCTCCCCCCAAACAAAGTCCTCTAATGAGATGAGAAAAGGGTTCTAGAAATAGTATTACAGTGACGCTGGCTGTGTAGTGCGATATGATGCAACGTGATTCCAAACCAAAAGAGTTTGAGAATTTCAAATTTTTTTCGGGGTGACGGTATACATGATGTAGAGCTGTTTTTGGCTGAGTTGTAAAGCGCGTGGCTTCCAAACCACGGAGTCTTGAGTTTGAAACCAACAAGCCCAAAGGCGCCGTGTATACCCTCGGCCATAAAAACTGATGGGTCATCTGAACCCCTGACTGCAAGGTCTGAATCCAATTCCTAGTAGGGGTCTAGCATTTTTTTTTACACGGGTCTATAAGACTTTCCTAAAGAATTTTTTGATTTTTTTCTTAAAAAGAAAAACTACATATATCTAGCTATATATTTTTAAAGTTGCAAAATTCATTCGTTAGCCAGCTGCTGAGAATGGAACTACAGCTAATAATGAAACCACAGTGCGTAATGAAACCACAGTGCATAATGAAACCACAGTGCATAATGAAACCACAGTGCACAATGAAACCACAGTGCATAATGAAATCACAGTGCAAATTGAAGCCACAGTGCATAATTAAACCACAGTGCACAATGAAACCTCAGTGCATAATGAAACCACAGTGCACAATGAAACCACAGTGCATAATGAAACCACAGTGCATAATGAAACCACAGTGCATAACAAAATCACATCACATAACAAAATCACATCACATAACAAATATAACAAAACCATAGTAGATAATGAAACCACAGTGCATAATGAAACCACAGTGCACAATGAAACCACAGTGCATAATGAAGCCACAGTGCATAATGAAACCACAGTGCACAATGAAACCACAGTGCACAATGAAGCCACAGTGCACAATGAAGCCACAGTGCACAATGAAGCCACAGTGCACAATGAAACCACAGTGCACAATGAAACCACAGTGCACAATGAAGCCACAGTGCACAATGAAGCCACAGTGCACAATGAAACCACAGTGCACAATGAAACCACAGTGCACAATGAAACCACAGTGCATAATGAAGCCACAGAGGATCGGTTCCATTGGAATCGACGTGAACATCTTTCGGAAATATTGCCTCCTGGAGAAAAGGCTTGATCAGCGCTGCAGTGGGTCACAACAATCAAGGCTCCAGGCTCAAGGTAGGCCCAGAAAAAAGATGGATTGCTAGGCAAACTGTCACTTCATCTGACCTAACAATCGGCCGTGTAGGCAAACTGGCACTTCATCTGACCTGACAACTAGCCGTGTAGAAAAACTCAACGTGATACACCTTTAGCATAAAACAGGAATAAATGGTCTAATAAAGCCAAGAAAAGTTTAGAGCCACTGATCTACGACATGCTATGAATTGGCTTCATTGCGAAGTGTCACTTAAATAGATAATGACGCAATCAGGACATGTGTTCCCTGTGTGTGGAAACTGAAAGTGACGCTCAATTATGTCGATGGTGAACTGTTATTAGTATCAAAGTTGGTGGAAGCCTATTAGAATACGTAAACCGTCAACTTGTCTAGAGATACGGGTTTATTTATAAAACACTTACATTGTGTAGACTTCAAGGAGGGGTTGCCCAAAATTTTACCATAACATAATTATACTGGATATTACTAAAAGGTGTTTCGATTAGAAGAGTTGGTTTTTATGACTAGTGCCACTAGAAAAAGATACAGATCTTAATTACAATAGAAGTTTTGATTACAATAAATGTTTATAATCATGAAAGGTGCGCTATATAAAAAGCTATTTGAAAAAATGTTTCGATATTTATTCGATTACAATACATGTCTCCATTGGAATAAATGTTTCAATTAGAAACAAAATGTTTCTATTAGAATAAATGTTTTTATTAGAATACATGTTTCGATTAGAATAAATGTTTCTATAAGAATAAATGTTTCGATTACAATAAATGTTTCGACTAGAATGAATGTTTCTACTAGAATAAATGTTTCTTTTAAAATAAATGTTTCTTTTAAAATAACTGTTTCGATTAGAATAAATGTTTCTTTTAGAATAAATGTTTCGATTAAAATAAATGCTTCTCTTAGACTAAATGTTTCTCTTAGACTAAATGTTTCAATTAGAATAAATGTTTCTATTGCAATGATCAAAATAACAACGAGGCCATTGAGAAAGAAACATTTTGACGATATAATATTATCTTATATCAGACATTTCTTAAAAAAAAGAGGATGATTACGAAAGATTTTAGACAAAAGACGACCTCATGTCATATATCATCTATACACACAAAATGAATGCATTTGCAATATATAAGATAATATAGAGCTTAGTGTCGGATACGAATTATTCTTGATTTTAGGTAACTCCGTCTGATCGCGTGTCCAAAGTTGGTCACCCACATCGGAAAATCTCAAATCTTCGGGCACAGGATGGACTTGATCTTCTTAGCGTTGCTATGTTAACAGTAAACCCGGCGACGGTTTGGGTTTTATTGTGTCCTATCTGAGCATCAATCACTTGATCTTACTGGTATAGACACCCAAAGACTTAGCCCAGTTAACCCAGCAAGAAGGCCTAATTTATGACGCCAGCTGGCAGCTAGCTTCGTTACACGGCATCGCGATGTGTCATGTCACATGGGTGACACTGGCACTGGAGTAGATCCCGTGACGCTGGTACTTGCGGGGTATATCACTGATATATCATTAGGTGTTAATTTACGTACGTCTAGGACAGGGGCGTGGTAATCGGGGGGGGGGGGAGGGAACAAGAGCATGGGTGTAGCAACCTTCGGTCTCTTTTTCCCACTTCACATAAAGACATTATCGATTAATTTGGACCCTAACCTTTTTTTCGGATAGCATAGTTATAAACGTGTACACGTCCTTAAGGACATAATCACAAACCAAGAGATAAGAGACAGAGTTACTACAGCGATTGGACCCCACGATGACCTACTAACTTTTGTAATAAAAAACGCAAACTAAAGCTCTTATGGCCTTATTGTAGGGTCTTCGGCGATCGCTAAAACCTTTCTTCAGAGAACAGTACCGTGAAAAAATATAAAGAGACAGACAGAGAATGGGATGGGAAGACAACACAAAAGAATGGATGGGCCTGCCATTGAAAGAGGTTCTATCCAAGGCCATAGACAGAGAGGAATGGAGAAAGACGGTCAACAAATCTTGCGTGGTGCCCGAAAGGTCCGACAGACTAAGGTATAGGTGAAAGTGGTGAAGGATACTTTCGTAGAAGCAGATAAGGGGCTCTTACTATCCACGCGTAGGACGTAATTATCTTCTGTTTGAAGAGACGTCTGTAATTGATAAGATAAGTTATAAGATGAAACTTGACCACCACAGATGCCGCAGAAATAAATTTTAAAACTACTTTTGTTGTAGGGCCTGTGGCGCAACGGACAACGCGTCTGACTACGGATCAGAAGATTCCAGGTTCGAATCCTGGCAGGCTCGTTTTTTTTTTTAGATATATTATAGATATTTTAGATATATTATATATTTCGTATGTAAATATTAATTTTAAAAGTTTTTTTTTACCCTCCTAGATGTGTTTATGGCATGTCAATGTTGTAGCGTGAACACTACAAGCAAAGCTGATGTACCATAGGAGCCAAATAACAATCCCAAGGTAGAACATTGCGGCTCATGCATAAGGGCCTGTGGCGCAACGGACAACGCGTCTGACTACGGATCAGAAGATTCCAGGTTCGAATCCTGGCAGGCTCGGGTTTTTTTTTCTAAGCCTTATGATTTTTATTTTTTTTTACGATAGGAACTTTTGAATATGTAATTTTTTTTTAAATATATATTTTTTAAATTTTTACCTAGAACATCAAAGACTCGAAGTAAGGTAATAGAAGACCAGTCTGCAGCAGTAATATAGACACGTGACACGTATGTGGGGATGTGTGTGTGTGTGTGTAGGGGGGGGGGGGTGACAAAATTGCATCCATTAGGTAGACAGTGTGTCACTGGGATGTACACACAAGCCACAGGGAAACTCCAGAATTGCTGTATGAAGATATTCAAGATGGGCGACAGACTCGAGGGAGCCAAGGGTGTCGGGGAATACCATTGTCTCCTTGCAAAGAAACCCCCAAAACAATCGCTCCCTCCCCCCAGGATACGTACAAAAACACACCCGAAGAGCAAGGCACACATATATACACACACGCAACTCTACGCGATAAATCTTGACATTGATTGAAAGGCTCAGAGGCGTAGCCTTGTTAGATGGCATTTTGTACAAATGGAATTGGACCTAGATTTTTATATTAATTGAGATAATCTGCTACTATTATCGGTGCCGTATTTACACTTGAAAGGGCCCTTAGCCACTTAAGATATGGGGACCTTTTGGGGCCCCAAATATATCCAAATAATCAGTGCTAAATATTGTTTGAGGCCTTAAGCTATAACTTTGTGTTGCCAATAGATAATAGATAGATTGCATTTTAAATTCAATCGGACATTCTCAACAATATGATTCTACTTAAAAGGAAAAAGGAATACATTGAACAATTAATTCGGAACGGCAATAGAAGTAACTTTTTGGTAACGCTAAAGGAATTGTTATTAAAAAAGAATTGTTAGCTAGGTAGAAAGCATGATTCACTACCAGCATCTATGAGTGATATTATTTGAGCCTAGCTACTGGCCTAGTACAAATGGATTGGTAAAGGGAGGTAAATAAATGTAAATACCATTATAAATGTAGTGCTAAGCTAACACCCAATAAAAAAAACTGTGATAATTATGAAAATATATATTTTTTATTATTATTTTATAAAAGGTGTACGCACAAAAAAGTTGTTCATTTATAATAAAAGTTTTTTTGCAATTAGATTTTTGTCTCTTCAACACCATTTTAGCGATGTGATTGCATTTAATAGACAATGTCTTATCGCGTGCTATTTTCTCGAGGTACAAATACCAAAACCCATTCCCTACAAAACAAATAAATAGATAAACAAATAAAAATGATATAAAATAAACGATATTAACCACCAATTTCGTATGATATCATTTACTGTATTACTGCAAGCAGTTGTTCCAGTTTACTTTGTATAAAACAAAAAATAAAAAAAAAACTGTTTGAAAACAAAGCTTATCTAAGGGGAAATAACCGCTAATTAATGCCATTTATCTGAAAACTACAGGTTTTGGCTCCATTTCTGTTATATAAAACAAAATTAATTAATTAGTAAATGATTACATCACTGATTAATTTTTGGATTGATTCGTGTACGAATATTGCAAAATATTAACTTCCTTTTTGTATTGAAAGTGGGAGCCAATAAAAACGTGCCAAAACATATAAATATATCTACATCTCTAAATAAGTCGCATTAATCCACCATATTTCTAAATCAAACGGGATAATGAATCACCAACAATTAATTAACTAATTATTTATTTTAATTGAATCGTGTCTTGCGGGCTCAATGAATAGAGAAAAAAACATATTCAAACTTTTACCACACAGACAGACAGAGTTGATAAAAGCTCTTAAAAAGGGCTAAATTCGCACTCTATGGAAGACATAATGATCATGTTCCAAACATGGGGCCACTGTCATAAGTGCGTTTGGGCCTTTTTTTGAATAAGAAGAGACCAGTACAAGCAACCAATGAAACATAGTAAATATAGGGGAAAGGTTGAAAAACGCGACAGCCTCTACTGTTTCGTGAAAAACGCGACAGCCTCTACTGTTTCGTGAAAAACGCGACAGCCTCTACTGTTTCGTGAAAAACGCGACAGCCTCTACTGTTTCGTGAAAAACGCGACAGCCTCTACTGTTTCGTGAAAAACGCGACAGCCTCTACTGTTTCGTGAAAAACGCGACAGCCTCTACTGTTTCGTGAAAAACGCGACAGCCTCTACTGTTTCGTGAAAAACGCGACAGCCTCTACTGTTTCGTGAAAAACGCGACAGCCTCTACTATTTCGTGAAAAACGCGACAGCCTCTACTATTTCGTGAAAAACGCGACAGCCTCTACTATTTCGTGAAAAACGCGACAGCATCTACTATTTCGTGAAAAACGCGACAGCCTCTACTATTTCGTGAAAAACGCGACAACATCTACTATTTCGTGAAAAACGCGACAGCCTCTACTATTTCGTGAAAAACGCGACAGCCTCTACTATTTCGTGAAAAACGCGACAGCCTCTACTATTTCGTGAAAAACGCGACAGCCTCTACTATTTCGTGAAAAACGCGACAGCATCTACTATTTCGTGAAAAACGCGACAGCCTCTACTATTTCGTGAAAAACGCGACAGCCTCTACTATTTCGTGAAAAACGCGACAGCCTCTACTATTTCGTGAAAAACGCGACAGCATCTACTATTTCGTGAAAAACGCGACAGCCTCTACTATTTCGTGAAAAACGCGACAGCATCTACTATTTCGTGAAAAACGCGACAGCCTCTACTGCTACGTGAAAAACGCGACAGCCTCTACTGATACGTGAAAAATGCGACAGCCTCTACTACTCTACTGCTACGTGAAAAATGCGACAGTCTCTACTGCTACGTGAAAAACGCGACAGCCTCTACTGCTACGTGAAAAACGCGACAGCCTCTACTGCTACGTGAAAAACGCGACAGCCTCTACTATTACAAACGGCCAGCTTGTGACAGTGCACGTGTGTCAAGGAACTCACTCTTTAGGTTTCATGAGAAGGTGCAAGGGAAAAAATCATCACACAGACAGACGGACAGTCACAAAACTTACTAAGCTCTTCGTTTGTATTCAAAGACGAGCACAATCTCATTTCCTTAGAGCTCGAAGATGGCAGAGGGGTCCGATATTTGCTTTCAAATCAGATTACATTTACGGCATAAGTGGATTGTGTCATATTTTTTTTTCCTATGTTGTTTATATGTGTCTATTTCTTTGCCCGAAAAACTAATTACTAAAACAAAAAAGTTATTTTGTCCACGTCTGAGAAACACATCCCAGAGAGAGACGGGTGTTAGTAAGACAAGCTAGTTTTCTTTCAGTATTTTGTTAATAGACGTCAGACTTTCCCCTAGTGGAACAGGTCAATGATGCTGTGGAGAGTTAGTTACCTTGCATATTTTCTAGCCTATGGCATTGTTTTGCGACGCCTGGCAACATGTTAGACAAAAAATTAGTTTGTTATGCCCCTTTCTTCACCATCACACACGCGCACACACACACACACACGCGGGGGTTCAAAATGTGAGAGATCAACGCCCCGGGCGTCCCTTGATGAAAGAAGTCATTTAGTTTTGATAGACAAAAGCCAATTGTTAGCCTGGTCTTCAGCTTGCCCCCAGGCATAGTCCGCTGTGTTTCTTTTTACCCAAACAGGTGAGAACGCGTGACGTCATCATATTCTCGTATGATGGAACTGTTAGTTCACATCAGACTCAAAAGAATGTTGATCATTTTCGCTACCGGCCGCGTGTGTGTGTGTGTGTGTGTGTTTGTACGTAGAGATGAGCGAGACTGCATTCTGCTAGACTCACTTTTTACTTCTTGGTTCACTATTTGACATTGTGTGATTTCTTAAGCTAGAAAGATCATCTCGCTAGACGAGACAGGTGTCTGGAAGACCCTGGCGCTCGGGTGGAAAGGGTCGTTAGAGGAGACGATTAGGCCAATAGGGTAGAAAAAAAAAGAATCCCCGTTGGGGTGGCTAAGGACCAAGTCCACTGCACTGGCAGGCATGGAAGAGAGCCCCAACAAACATATTACTATCCACACACTGTTCCTCAAAGAATCGTTTAAATAGCTGACACGAGCACGGCTGATGTGTTACAGAGGGGGAATATGGGGGAGTCTCCCTGATGTGCTCGGCTACTGGCCTCGCTTCCAATCCGAGCGCCTTGCGATATGAGCCATCGGTAATAGGGATGTAATAATGTACATCTGCTGGGATCTTTCCCAGAAGTTTACAGGCAGATGGAGACGAGCTTCCACAGGCCTGGAGTTCCACGAGACATAGACTCAACTCTTGTCACAATTAGAAAGGAAGAAGCATTCAAAATTCTAACAGTCGCAATGGCCACGACAGTTTTTAGATGGACATTGTTATGCTCCAATCAAAACCATTCAATCTCATGCGAGTTCCCACAGCTGCTCGGCTTTCCAGACCATCTTCCAAGAACTGGATAACACCTAGCAAACATTTAAAGCGTTCATTTACAAGGGGAAAATGGTCGTCGAGTCTTGTCATCGTCTCATTTCTACTTCCTCTCGAGCGTCCCTAAACATGACGTATTTCCTGTCAAGTTCTGTCTACTCTTTTGGTCTCGAGATTAATACTCAAAGTTACTTTAAATACATATCATAACAACATCAGATGGATTTTTTTTTTGGGGGGGGGGGGGGGGGTTAATAGAGAGAGAGAGAGAGAGAGTGAGGTCCAATGGAAACAGAAGAATGTGAAGGATCCAAGAGGTTCAGAAAAGTGGCCTAACTTTCTAACAGGCAGAAGTTACACCCTAAGACCGTGTGGCGTGGACTTGTTGATGCCCGGCACACCCAGAGGTGTTGAGGGAGAGAGTGATGACGAAGACATCATAATAACGTTGGTGGGGATCTGGTCGTTTACTTGCGTACTTACACAGGCTCGTGTTATTACATACTCGTTTTCCTACATATTCAAGTAGTGACATACCTAATTTATTACCGTGTTGTTACATTCTTATATTGCTACATATTCATATGCCTGTACCAATGGGCCGATCGCACCAGAAATGGGATGTTGGGGGTCAGGGGCTATTTTATATTGTGTAGATTGTTCTAGGGTAGAGGATACTTGTATCATTTTTCTGTCTCTAGTGGCTTCAATGGTTAGGTAGCATGTCCTTGATATTAAATAATATTTCTATTACTATTATTATATTTTTAGGTTAATCACTTTTCAATTGTTTATGATTTAATACTTTTGAATTATTAGAACTTACAAATAAAGCCCACAAAAGAGGCTAGATGGCTCATAAAAGAGGCACATAAAGCCCAAAAAAGAGGCAAAGAAAAGAGGCCCAAGGCCCAAGGATTCCTATGATGATAAAGCTAAAATTGAATAGCGCAAATTCTGAGGTTTCCTTTAAAAAAAAAAATATTTATAAGAGTATCCATGACACCCTTCCCACACCCTTGTTTTTTTTTTTTGCTACTTACCAGAGTTGAAGAAAACAAAAGGAGAAGTTCAATCTTGTTAAGTGGACCATACCAAAGAGATCTTGTTAAGTGGACAATACCAAAGAGATCTTGTTAAGTGGACCATATCAAAGAGATCTTGTTAAGTGGACCATACCAAAGAGATCTTGTTAAGTGGACCATATCAAAGAGATCTGGTTAAGTGGACCACACCAAAGAGATCTGGTTAGCATCCGCCGAGCTATTGAAGCTGTCGTTTTTATGCAGTGGGCGCCTTCACATTGCGGCGTGAGGGGCAATGAAACGGCAGACGCCCTCGCAAGGGAGGGTGCAATGGCAGCCACACACCTCGAAGCACCAAGCACGTACTTACAAGCAACGGCACAAATCCGAGCACTCATTCAAGAGAAGTGGTTAAAGTCCTGGGAGGAATCCGACAGAGCACGTGGTGTCTGGCAGCGCATGCGTCACCCAGATCGCGACGATCCATGGTGGCGACTGAGGAGGTCAGAGCAGTCAATAGTTGCGCAGTGCAGGACGGAACATTGTCCTATTGGGGCATACTTTGCCCGGTTCCGCACTAACTTTGACTCCCGATGCCGTCACTGTGGAGAGAGCGTCGAAACAGTGTCGCATGTCTTGTACGAGTGTCCCCAGCTCCGCGAGCTAAGGGGGGACTTGCCTGTGCAGTCACTCGACTTGTATGGTAGCTATGAGGACTACGCCGGACGGCTAAGTTTCTTGCCAGAGCACTACGGGAGGACTAATCCTTCCTGCTCTGATTTTCAATAGGAGTTCATCTCAGGTTAGGTGGACCACACCAAAGAGATCTGGTTAGGTGGACCACACCAAAGAGATCTGGTTAAGTGGACCATACCAAAGAGATCTGGTTAAGTGGACCATACCAAAGAGATCTGGTTAAGTGGACCATACCAAAGAGATTCAAAAATATCCATTTGCGTAAGTCTAGCGGCCACAGCCACACAAACATGGCTCCTAATTATTTTTAGATGTCATTAAGGTTAAGATCTGGTTAAGTGGTCACTCACAAAAACGTTTTGTCCTTTATTCCAAGTGTTTGTAGAGCGTCCCTTAGGGTCGAGCTAGCATCCTTTTATTAGCCTTAACCGAAAGGATTTTACCCACAGGCCAGGAATGTGAGATTGGCTCTACACCGACCAGAGGTCTCCCATCAGCTTGATGGTCACTAAATCAAACCGGTTTGTGTGGCAAACGGCTCTTTTTTTGCCCAACAGGCATTCATTCTACCTGTCGAGGCAGGAGGTCGAGCTCGGAAGAGAATTCTCTGTATCCCTACAATGTACCATCACTAACCATGAAATGGCAGTCACCGCAGCGTACGACCGCCGCTAGGACCGTCGATGCGGATAGGATCATTTCTTTCATCCACGCCACATGAACTGGTTGTTCCCTAGAACGTGCAGTGGGAGCACACTGTAGGAAATGTCTTCTTCCCTGTTAGCAGTGGCGTGGCTAGGGTGGGGGGGAAGAGGGGGAAAAGTTCAAAATCCCTCCGGGCCGCCATTTGAGGGGAGCCCTCAAATTATTGTTTTTTACATTAAAATTAAATATTCCGCAAAATGCATGAGCCCCCAAGGAGGTCAAGCCCCCCCCCCCCGACCCCAAACGATGGGAAATTCCTAGCTACGCCCATGCCTGTTAGCCTATCTGCCTACTCTCACGTGTTTCCACGAGGGTCGATGAGACCTAGAAAAGATATTCCCTTTGTTTTAAACTACGCATACGTTGCTATTTTTAATCTTGAAGAGGTCCATAGAGCGTAGTCTGTTCATCAGATATTATATATCTCAAACTCAGACCAAAACAGCTTGCACACATTTGCAACTGAGAAGAAGCAGCGTTATATATTTTCTACTTGCAGTCAAGACGTAACGTTTTGAAAGGCGGCCAAAATAAGAGCAACACAGCTAATCTGGCAATTCGGGAAAAAAAAAGAAGAAAAAAATTGTTTCAGGTATTTCAATGGCCAACGTTTATCTGGCACATGGGAAATCGTCTTACGACTTTCAAAATATGCGCTTTGAAAACCAAAATAAACTTGGAGCCAAACGGGTGGCGTGATTAAGTGATAGAACAGCGAGTCCTCTTAAGCTGTTCCAAAGTGGGTCTCAAATATTGGAAGCGATGAGTTGTATAGACTTAGAAGTAAGATCAAGGCATCGTTGGCTGAAGTATGAGGCTAAGACTAAGACTAAGACTAAGATTGCTTTATTGATCCTTATGGAAATCTGTTGTGATTACAGGGACTCTTTTCTCATATAATAATAGCTCCTCCTTCGTGATCGAAGATGAGTACATTTCTAAATTCCTATGGACTCGAAGATGACATAAGTCCAGTCATCGCTTTAAAAGCCGGCCGCATACGTGACATGGGCGGATTTGGCCATTTACAGATAGATCTGCTTCTTCTCTCAGCTTTTTGTTGGTTCGGCGCTCTTTCACTCTGGTCACTCTTCTTGCTTCAAATCTCGAGACTCCGAGACTCACAGCTTCACGCCATGAGGAGCGACCAAAAGCTAGTGTACGGAGTACAGGGACTCTTTTCTCATATAAAGACAACACAACAGCAGCAGAAAAGACACAGCATAAAGAGTTAATTCATACAGGCATCTTGATCCTTTTCATGTTTCCTGATCAACGAGTGGCGTTGATTTGCCTGACCGAATTCTGGTTAATTGCACTGCATGCTTGGTATTCATAATTTCTGCTCACTGTGTTGTGTGGCAGGGGCTGCTTGGCTGCCTATCCAGGTGGCTTGAGTTCGAATCACTTTTTGAGCTAAGTTGTTTTTTGTTTTTTTTTTGAGCAAAAATGGTTTGCTGATGTAAAGGCACACATAAGCCATATCGATTCTCCCAGAATGCTAGGCCCTATTTGTTTATTACTAACGCCGACGCCCGCAGATTCTAAGCATACAACTGCATGAAATATGTGCTGTACAAAATTATCTTAAAAATGGTTAGGGGTGATTTGAATATTGATGTTAATAAAATTTCTTTAACTCTTTTTTTTTTTCTAAGATTCCCTGCAAGAGCACCATAGCGTGGACGCAATAAAGGATTAATATATGTATTAGTTGTTAAGGGCATACATCTGTTCGGTATGAGTTCACAAAGAGCATACAAAATAAAAAAGCTTCATTGTTACCCCTCAAATAGTTAAGCTTTATTTGTGTCGCAAGCGCTTCTTCATTTAAAATGCCATTCTCAGTTTTAATATCCAATGTTGAAAGCCACTTCGTTTTAAAGTTAATACCTGGAGTTATTCAAAGTTGAATAAGTCTTAGAGAGTATTATTCAAAGATGCATTTATAATGTTATAAATGAAAAATTTCCCCAGCGCACACACATATATATATATATATATATACACACACATAAAGTATGTTAGTAACTGTTCACAGGTTTCCACTTCATTTACTATATGGATCGTAGACCTTTACACAAAAAGCAAGGAATGTTTAACTAAAAAATACAATACTGATAGTTCAGGGTTGGGTGCCTCACAATTGAGATCTGTTTCTCGCTTCAAAGAGAGAAAAAAAAAAGGGAAAGAATTCAGTAAACTCTTTTCTATAAGTGAACTTACATGAGTACAATAAAAATTGTTTATCGCACAAACTCGAGCGTCACAGGCGGATCCGCAATGCAAGTCACCAAAGATGGCGAAAGAAGTTTTCAATAACTCTTCTAGTTTTTGAGATTCAAACGTGACAGACGGACAGACAGGCAACATAAAACAATAGCGATATTTGCCGTTAAAAAATGTATTTTGTAACTTTGATAGACTATGTTCTTATCTAAAAATTTAAACTATTATGTTGCACATTGAGCGCATTAACGGAAGCATTCAAAAGTCAAAAGTAAAAAAAATGTTAGTCTTACTTTCTTAACATAGGGGGAGGGGGTTGTGCGTTTGCGTGGGAATGGTCGAGTGTGAAAGTAATAGACTACCGACAGGCAACGGCTATGTCTGAGTTAGATGTGGTAAAATATGTAGGTCGTAGATGGTGCTGCACTGCCACATGAAATACTGCACTCCTCATTAATTTTTCGGACTCGGAGACAAAGCCTTTTTATAGGCTTCTGCTATAGAGCTAGACTAGACACTCCTCTAATACTGTTCTGACACAGCGCTAGACTAGACACTTCTCTAATACTGTTCTGACACAGCTCTAGACTAGACACTCTTCTAATACTGTTCTGACACAGCTCTAGACTAGACACTCTTCTAATACTGTTCTGACACAGCGCTAGACTAGACACTCTTCTAATACTGTTCTGACACAGCGCTAGACTAGACACTCTTCTAATACTGTTCTAATACCTAATTCAGAGCTAGTCTAGAGTCTAGACACTCTTCTAATACTGTTCTAATACCTAATTCAGAGCTAGTCTAGAGCCTAGACACTCTTCTAATACTGTTCTAATACCTAATTCAGAGCGAGTCTAGACACTCTTCTAATACTGTCTTGGAGTCGGTGACTGCACATAGGTCTTTGATATCCCTGATCGACGTGACAGGTAGACTCTAGGTGTGAAACAGTACCAGGCTACACCAACACCTCGTCGTCTGTCTAAGGGTGTAGCCACTGTTCAATCGTGTCTACCTAGCGCCGTGATCTCCCAAAACATTTCAAAACAGATTAAAAGCTTTATAAGACTTCAAGGGACCCCCCTCCCCCACCCCTCTCTCTCTCTACCTCTCCCCCACTAACAATGCTCTTATTCTCTTAAGATGTTTACTCTACAGAAATACAGGCTAATACACTTGGGGGAATCAGAGCTCAACCTAAAAGCTCACTATATGCGCTTTTCAAAAGGTTTACTAATAATGAGCAAATAGATGTCAACTTGTGATCAGTCTTTGAAGCAAGTGTTAGCGTTCCCCGCACTAGACAATACAGTGTAAACCATTTGTCATTTCTGGTTACCACACCGACGGGCCTAGGAGTTACTAATAGGTAAAGAGCAAACTGAAATAACATGACTATGCATAACAACCGAACTCATGTGGTTATCAAGGAATAATCTTAAGCCCATTACTGTTTTTTTTATTTGTATAATAGACCCACCCAATTGCACTGGTTGGGGAACAGTGGTTCCCAAACTGTGTTCCGCGGAACCCTAGTGCTCAACTGCTGGAATAATTGACTAGTAGGCCACCAGGGGAAGTAATTTCGAAGTATTTGCATGAGAACAAAAAAAAAATGTTGTATTTGATCTTATTGATAACAAAATAAATTCTAAAACATCACTATGAACTTTGAACTGATCTAGATTCTGAATCTCATTTGAGTCAAAGATGCAATAAAAGATTAGCTCTGGTTGAAGTTTTCTGAGGAGCTCCAGAAGATTTAAAAACAAGCTTTTCTTTCTTTTTCCATTTTCCGTTTAGTACAATCAATTTTTTTTCGTGGCAGGGTTTTCTTATCTTATCTTATCTTATATAATACAGACGTTACTTCAAAAAACTAGATGATTACGTCCTGCATCCAGTCATGCATTATTATTAACCAATGACTTAAATTCTGCCAAGTCACTGGTTTTCCTGGCTCGCTTAGGCATCCCATTTCATGCTCTAATAGCACTAGGAAAGAAGGGGCATTTGAACAAATTTGTCCTAGCATATGGAACGAGGAATGTGACTTTATCTTTGTGTCTATCTGAGTATCAAAGCAAAGAAACAGCCTTGACGCAACACCTGATATTGGAATTCAGATCTATATATCTCTCTACAGTTTGTTTTTTTAAAGTTTTACACTCAAAAAATGTTCAATTTATAATATGGCTTAATTTTTTATTTTTTATTTTTTTTAATAATAAAATAATAATAATAATTATTATTATTATAATCTTTATTTTCCGTATTTATTTAAGCAAATAAAAAATAACATAATATATATATATATAAACGTAATATCCGTTGCTGCTTTCCAATATATATATATATATATACTAGCCGGAATTTTCCGCCGGGGCCTAGCCTTCAATGTAATTTATTTAATATGATTGTTTTGTTTTGTTTTGTTGTTGTTGTTTTTTAACGAGGTTAGTGCGTAGCTGACAATTTTAACTAAAAGTTTTGCGGGTAGTATGCGGGTTAGGGGCGATCTATTGACATTTCATGTTATGGATTTTGTATCTGCTAGGAACAGAAAAACTTGCTAGCGTAGTTTTCCTGATAACCGTGAAAAAAATGTCGACTTCAAAAAATGATCACCCTTTTTAAATTTTTACACGCGAACTGATATCAATCAACATAGCTAGATGGACTCCAGGATCTTAACCCTTAAAGTGCTGAGCTGTTTTACAATGAGTGCATACCAAAAGGAAGTACAATTCTGATGTTTAGAGGCTAATATACCACACGCATTTTAAGGGTTAAGCTACGAATGGAAAAAAAAAAACAAGAAAAAAAAACAAGAAAAAAAACCCCCAGGTTTCATTAAAATACGATCATGGTTAAAATACTTTGTGACAATCGAGGTGGTGGAGATGGAGGTCTGAGTGCTTCGAGCTGTTGTGAAAGTGGTCATATTGATTTCACATCTTACGACGGGCATTGTCAAAATTGTCGGGCCACAGGGTGACACTTTGTCATGTCATGTCAGTTCGCCGGAAGTGAGATCGTTTTTTTTTTCTGATTTATATATACTGGTGAATTGACAAGGAGAGATAAGCATGGGGAGGGGGCTGAATTTTGGCAAAGTCACAATGTTTAGACAGTATTATAAATTTACTTGGTGTGCTTTCATTTATCGGTATACACAAATTTGTAATGGGAAAGGATAGAAAATGTGGTGTCAGAAGTGGGCAATTGTTCGAACCAATAGCGTTTTTAAACCCAAAGATTAATTCTAAGGAAATAGCACGCAAACAAACCAAAAGTCCCCGAGATTGTTCAAGAAATAAAATAAAGCTCCTTTGTCTGGGTACTTTGTTGGTGGGTGATAAATTGCCACCTTATTTTCAAAATACTCCCCCTTTGTAGTGGAATCCGAAACTCCACTCAAAAAAAGCGACTTAAGAGAGTCACAACAGAAAACAAAAGACAAATGTATGACCAGCACCGACGAGTTACGACAGCGAAATAGGTTCACCGGAAGTTTCAAGGGAAAAAACAGAAGTCACTTCCTCCGGGCTTAGTCTACTCGTGTAAACACGTGACTATGCAGACCAATGGAAACAGCTTTGACAAAGTTGACCAGAAAAGCTTTTCGGGGTTAAATTTCTCCGTCTGGCCTGTTTGATGACTGCCCTTACAGGAAAATAAACTACCCCCCCCCCATGTTTTGCCGATACTTCAAGTTTAAAAAAAAAAAAAAGAAAAGAAAAATATAAAACAATATTAAAAAAAACAAACAAACTTATATTAAGTTAAAATCGCTGACATATCTCTCAGTATTGCAAATTTTATCTACCCTTTATCAATATAAATTAAAGTTAATTAATTATACCGGGAAGAGCTGGGACACCATCAAAAAGCTAGCCAAGAGACCGTGGAGAGTGGCGTGTTTTTGTCGAGGCCCTATGTTCCATGAGGAACTCAAAGGAGGGATGATGATGATGATGAATTATACCACTAACTCATTAACTAATTTTTTATCTTGATTCGTGTGTTTTCATGGACATGAATGATTGTGCAAAATTTCTAGTTGATCCGAGAAAGGAAAGTGGGTAAAAATAGTTGTAAAAGAATACACCCAGACAAACAGACGGGGTGAGTTAGTTTAAGCATGTAAATATAAAATAAAAAAAAACAAAACAAAATACGGAGCACTGCTGTATTCTTCCGCCTTTGAATTTTTCATCTTTTTTTTAAATAGTAAAATTTTGTAATAGTAATTTTGGTTCCCGGTATTTGTTTATTTTGATTCTTTTAACGCATTTATTTCACATTTCCAAAATTGAAAGGCAATTGCTATATTTAGTTTTGTGATGTCGCATCCCCAACGGTGTCCACAATTTTTAGGTCTGAGGGCCATATAAATTTCCGAAGCATGTGTCAAAACCCAAACACAGCCCCCAAAAAACAACAACAACATGAAACCGATCCCCTCTGGCTTCATTATGAATAGTGAGCTGAAATACCGAGGGTCCAGATAGCACCAGGACACGGGTCGTAGTTTGGGGACCAATGATCTACCCCATACATCCTAATCGATGTCAGCTTATCTATGATATAAGAGTAAAGAAAAAAAAACTAAAATGTCTTCAGAGTGGATCTCTTTTGTTCAAGGTGACTAACACACACGAACATTAGTGGAGTGATGACTGCCACATTCCAATCCACATAACTTCTGACACCAGGAGTTAACAAACAATGGAACCCCAAGAGTGTGTAAGAGCTTTTTGTTTCCCCCCTCTCTCCTTTATATGCAAACAACAAAGAATATTTTTTTTTAAAGTGAGTCCATTGTTTACGTGTCACAGGTCGACGGGAAGGAAATCTAATTGTAGATCTCCATCTACGTTTGTAGAACTTAACGAATGAATCAAAAACTGAGAAATCTGGTAGATCCATTTCGTGACTGACTGACTGACTGACTTCGCTCGGCGATGTTCTTCTTTATTTGTTTTGTTTTGGTTAAGTTCTATTTAGCTAAAGATATGGTGCCAACAAAAGAAAGTTTTTAGTAATAACCAATGTTAAATATTAGATATAAGTTTTAATGTTCAGTTTCAGTCAATGGTTCTCAAAGTTTTAAATATTTACAAGTGTTAAATATAAGATGTGATAAGTTTTAATGTTCAGTTTCAGTCAATGGTTCTCAAAGTTTTAAATATTAACCAATGTTAAATATAAGATGTGATCAGCTTTAATGTTCAGTTTCAGTCAATGGTTCTCAAAGCTTTAAATATTTACCAGTGTTAAATATTAGATGTGATAAGTTTTAATGTTCAGTTTCAGTCAATGGTTCTCAAAGTTTTAAATATTAACCAATGTTAAATATAGGACGTAATGTGATCAGCTTTAACGTACAGCCCTGTGACGTGGCAACGAACTATTGGTCTAAACAACCCACAGGTTATGACGTTGTAGGTCAGTGTTCAAGCCTTTTACAACGACTGGTCTCTGTTGATATAAGCTTTGTGAAAAATGTTAAGTTAGAGAATTCAATTGTTATGCTCCTTGTGCCACAAGAAACCAGGGGAAAGTAGAAAAAAAAAATTAGTAGGAAAAAAATGTTTTCAGATACGGTATGGGTTCTGTGATGCATCACCTGGATTGGATATGACGCATGACATTGACTCACACACTGGCCGGGATCTCATGTCATCAAGACACTTTGGTCCGAACTTTATGCAGGGAGCAGGCTACTCGAATTGATCCAAATACATCGGAAGAGGCAAGGGAGACAATCATGACACTCTAACCATCCTCTCGCTTTGTTGTCATTTAAAAACAACACGTGTACAAAAATAAAAATAAAATAAATACATGATACAAACGTATTTATTGCCAATACATTTTGCTTACCAAAGGCGGATCAACATTTTTAGCTCAGGGGAGGGAGGCAATAGACATAGTGTATTCCCCAGTAGTTACTATTTGAAACCAGTACATTTATTTAACTTCTATTCTTCTACATCGCAGCCTACTATTATATCAAACAGAAAGAATTCATAATGGTTCTCAAATTGTTTCGACCCTGGGACCCCTTTAGTCAAAAGTTGCCCACAGACCTCTAAGTAAAAAGGCTTGTAGCGAGAAATTTATTTTAATTGCATTTATTATACTATTCATCTTTCTGTGGATCCCCTTCGGTTGTCTGGTGGGCCCTGGGGGGTCCGCGGACCATAATTAAAGAAGCACTGCGCTATATCACATTTGCCAACTATTATATTCTATCTCCCGAACATTAAAACGAACTATTTAAAGTTATATAATAATATATATGCAGTCAAAATAATACCATAACTGCAATGAATACAATAACATATATATTACTACTGTCATTATGCTTGTTTTTTTGCCAGTAGAAGATTTAAAAATAACTTGCTGCTGGACTCTTGGACATCCTGCGTTTTCTCTATAAAATGATGAAAATCCAATGGCAAGTAACAAATGAAATATAATTAAAATAGATTGCACTTAGTCTTGCTGGGTGATAACTGAAACGTGACCTAGATGTATTGTTGTAGGTTGCAATCATCATTTCTGCTCAAAGTCTCGTATCGGGCATAGGCCACCAACTTGCCTCCTCCAGGCATCTCGGTTCTGGGCGAGTCTCTACGCCTGGTTCCATCTATTTGGCATCTAAAAACCCACAAAATAAAGCTCGCAGCTTATAAGAGACCAAAAACATCGCATGTCAACTCCGTAACAGTCAGCTAGGAAAAAAAATGTGCTGAAAATGAGTCAAGATCATATACAACAATGGACAAAGCTTGAGTATTATTTTTTTCCAAAACATTACTACCCACATCTGAGTCCGGGTTTTTTTTTTTAAATGAGGAGCTATGCCTAAGATTTTGATCTCATATCGGCAATTTTGAGGTGTAAAAAAATATAACAACAAATTTTAATCTAAATCAGAGAACTCTTTGACTTTCAGGCGTGTTCTTTGAAACTCTGTCAAGTCTTCTGTTATCTGGGCAGAGCATCGCACAACGTCAGCAGGGCGCCGTCACCCTTGATGAAGAGAACGAATGAAAGGGCGGACCTGATGTTTTAGACGTCACTTAATATAATTAAGCAAATACCTCGAAAGGGGGGGGGGGTCGGCGGGTGAAGGGGGGATATAAATAAGTTTGGACTGTGAGTGGGTGGGGGGGCGGGGGCTTGTGGACACCAAACATGATCGGTCTCGTTAAAGTCCAGTGAACTGTGTCAATGTACGACGAGAGCTTTCGAGACGCATGAAGAGCTTAGATTTTTATCAAACTTCAGAGCGGAAAAATAACACGTAGGTCAGTTGAGCTTAGCTAAAGAGTCAATTACATTTCAGTCAATCAAATTTCAGAGTCAATGAAATGTCAGAGTCAAACTTTCAAGTCAATCAAATTTCAGAGTCAAACTTTACAGTTTATCAAATTTAAAAGTCAAACAGAAGTCGATGAGCTTTAAAGTTCATCTCTAAAACGGTATAAACCTCGTCAATTCACTCAACTGAATATGTAATAAACGTCTTACTACCCAAGAAATATTTGACACCAACATTCTACTTGGGGAGAGGTGGAGGGCAGTGTGTCACGGGCAGATTCAATTTTTTTTTCTTTAACAAGCCTAACGCTTGCACTAAGTGCAGAAGTTTCAGGAGACCGAATTTGACCCCCGGTCCGTAGGTTGGGCACCATTGTTTTAATATCATAACTGTGTACATACAAATAAACAAACAAGCCACTAACAATTCCAAATAATAACTCATGACTCTTTTCCGACTACAAATAGTTCTTAAAAAATACGCCCCTGTCTCTCTTTTTATCTTTTACGCACTATCTTTTTGTCTTTCTTTCTCATTCTCTCTTTCTCTCTCTCTCTCTCTCCGAAACCAGTGCTCTGACCTCACTGAATGGTACATCAGCCAGTACTATTTGCTTGTCATCTCGTAAGACGTGTCACGTGACCACCAACATAACAAGAGGCGCTTAGCGGGAGGCCATTAGCTAAAATAACTGAAGGAAATATTTTTTTTTCCAGTCAGGGCGCGCAGTCATCTGAAGTTAAGTCACAGTCAAGCGAATCATCACATTTTCTAAATAAACGGTCACCAGGATTGGTCCGAGGCGGTCTAGTTCTGTGTATGTTTCCACTCATGATGCCGGAGGGGAAAGCGACTTTTTTTTTGGGAAGGGGGGAGGGGGTTCTTGGCTAATTTTGGCGGGATGGTTGTGGTCCATGTTTACACACGACTAAATGGACGTTTCAATATCGGTTCTCCATTTAGTTCTTGTTAGTCTAACGCGTACTATCTCCCCTTGTGCTTCCCTACCCTTTCAGTGACTTGAACTAACTAGAGAGAAAAGACTTCTGCCTAAACAAACACCAAGTGCAGACTCTAGAATTAGAGCAGAAAGTACTGCGGGATTGAAGGGTAGAGCACTATTCGTAATCATACTGTAATGGTTGACTAAAATACTTAATTATGTTTTGTTTATCCAAAGTGCTTAATTTCGTTTAGTTTACTCAAAGTACTTAATTTTGTATTGTTTACCCAAAGTACTTAATTTTGTATTGTTTATCCAAAGTACTTTATTTTGTATTGTTTACCCAAAGTACTTAATTTTGTATTGTTTACTCAAAGTACTTAATTTTGTATTCTTTATACAAAGTACTTAATTTTGTAACAAAATACTTAATTTTGTATTGTTTACCCAAAGTACTTAATTTTGTATTGTTTACCAAAGTACTTAATTTTGTATTGTTTACCCAAAGTACTTAATTGTGTATTGTTTACTCAAAGTACTTAATTGTGTATTGTTTACCCAAAGTACTTAATTGTGTATTGTTTACTCAAAGTACTTAATTGTGTATTGTTTACCCAAAGTACTAAATTGTGTATTGTTTACCCAAAGTACTACATTGTGTATTGTTTACCCAAAGTACTAAATTGTGTTTTGTTTACCCAAAGTACTTAATTGTGTTTTGTTTACCCAAAGTACTTAATTTTGTATTGTTTACCCAAAGTACTTAATTTTGTATTGTTTACCCAAAGTAATTAATTTTGTTTGCCAATAGGTCAGTCAGCTTGTAATACATTTCTCCCGCCTTTCTCTATCAATCAACCAGTCATTTAGTATATGTCAATTGTTACAGTTCTATACTTTTTTCTTTGACTAGACAGTACACTAGTTTCGTACTACTCGTGTAGGTGTCACTCGGTTTTAAAAAAAAAAGGCAACATCTTCGATTCTGATGATTTAGAATGAGTGCAGTGTTTCACACGAAGACGCAAACCCCAGTCGCAACCTGCATATTTTTCCCGCTTTTTTTGTGCAGAGCCGTTGTCCGCTGGCGGTCTATTTAAGTTCTCTTTTCGTCTCCCGTGTCTTCAATAATGGCTTTTCTTTAGAGTCTCAAATGTTTGTCCCGCAGCCTCCGTGAGAGCTCTCCGTCTCTCTCAGGGTCCATCTGCTGCCTGCTACTTTCCTCTGGTTCAGATGTACATATAACAACACACTAACTAGTCATCACGAACACAACGCATTAGTGTTTCTCATAGCACATCACACACATTGGTCTCTCTGTATTTGTCTTTAAAAAAAACTAACCCACTTCCGGTCATACGTTCCAACTGACATATATAATAGATAAGTAAAAATAGAGTATATATACATACACACATTACTCCGTGATATCAATCAACCTATCTACCTACCTATCATCTATTTACCTAAATTCTTTTTTTTTTCACTTTATTATCCAAAAAATACATTGCAAAAAAAAAACAAAAAATTTTATGGTATCTCAACAACAAATGTAAATGTTTTGTTCAGAATTTGTTCATTTTTCCTGCCCTAGTCGCATGAAAGTCCGCATACATTTTAAGCCATACAATCCACATGGGCTTGCATCTCACACGAAATGCCTAACCTACGAAGTTTAGAAGGTCAGTGTCTTCTTTTACTAGTAAAGTCCAACTGTTCTGGGACACACAGACACACAAAAACGATAATGAGCAAGAAAAATGAAGAGAGGGAGGGAGATCTTTCCAGCTTTGTTTGTTATTAAACTGGTGAATAAAATTTGCATGAAGGACAACAATTATGGGAAGATCCGAGAATTTCTCTTGCAAGAGGTCCAATGCTTACTAAAGGGAGAGTTTCCCACCTTCTTCCTCCCGTGTCTATAATTAGACCTAATTATGATAAGAGAGAACGGCCCACGATAACTCGTTCCGGATATAGCGTCCATGTCACACTGCCCAATGCTGTGGTCTGCCCGAAACTCTAAACCTTATCAATCGTCGCATTCGTGGTACAAAGGTGATTAGAGAACTCTGACGCTGGACCTAGACGTAATGTGTCACAGAATAAATAGCATTGCGCTTTGACACAAATTAAAACTTCGAATGAAGCAATGGAGTTTTGCTATTGTGTTCAAATCCTGACATAAAATGCTAAAAAAACTTTCCAAATATTTAATGAACAGCTTATGACAATCAAAACTGACATATACGACATTACAAACAATATAAATGATATAAATGATATAAATGACGTGTGTCCCGAAATTTTGTAAGGAAAGCTACCGAAAAGAAAACCATCAATAAGCCCCCGGCAGGCAACGGGTTTGTCCGCTTGAGATATGGCAAAATGTATAGGTTAAAGCAGGGTCTGTGTAGCCATGTGAAATGCAGCCCATAATCTTCAGACTCAAGAGACCAATCAGACAATACATTATTAGTGCATAATATTGCATGCATGCTTATATGACATTATAAAGGAAGAGTGAGCCTTGGCCTTTCTGTGTTCACTAGTAGGTCAAAATTAGTTATGAAAAACATTCTAAGTCAAACTTTTTATTTATTAAAGTATAATTCAAGAAAAGAGGAAGCCAATAAACTGCCTGCTTGTGTGGGGGCAAGGCGACCTTAAAACACACTGCCCGCTTCCTTTCACGTGCTCTAAGGGGGTCATTCCCAGCATGGTACGTAACTAATGGGGCGTCTGTTTCGGAAGTAAACAAACAAATGTCCCTGAAGAGATCAGTTCTATTACTCCATCGAACTATACACAAAATGTATTTCGAAAAATGGGGGGGGGGGTGGGTGCGCGTTTGTGATAAGAAAGAGAGTAGGTAAAGAGGGGCGGGGGGGGGGTGTTCAGAACCGGAAATCCAACAACTGATCGCTCATTACAGGATTCTAGGATTTCAGATCTCTCTCACCACAAGAATGCCCCACTCTTAGCGTAATGTTTTGGTTTCGGTCATCATTACTTTTTCTTCTAAAGTGTGGACAGCAAAGCGATGACCACTTGACCCCCCACACTGGTTGTTTAGACTTGGGTGGTCTTATTTATTGTCTGTTGTAAGACGGCAAAAGCGTTTTTTTTTTTTTTAGGAGAAAGGGGGCGGGGGGGGAGTAGGGTGCAGCGATGACGTGCACTGCAGGGGGGAGAAAGATGAGCAAGACATACTCCGCTGACATTGCCACGTCCTCCTGGGTTACATCAGCGCGAGCCTGCTCCGGATGCCTGGCTGAAAAGGTGTGGGGGGGGGGAGATCCTATGAATGGATGACACGGGGGGGGGGGAGGAGGCACCGAAAGAAGAGCCAAGATTTTTTTGTTTTGTTTCTAGCTTAACGATACAGTTAATACAGTTGTTGTTGTTTTGTTTTTTTTTTGGTTGTTGCTGCGGTTGCTCAATTGTATGAATGAGTTGTAGATGATAGCTCGTGGCTGTGAACAGTAAAAGTAATATGATGCGCAACATAGAGGGAGAAGCCCAAATAGGCTTGGCAGAATTTAAGTCATTGGTTAATATGCATGACTGAATGCATGACGCGTAGGACGTAATCATCTTCTTTTTTTTTTTGAAGTCACGTCTGTATTATAATAAGATAAGATAAGATCAGAATTAATGAAAGAATGTGTTTCTCTCTGGAGCACTACGATCATCCTTGAGTGGCATTCTGTACAAAAGATTCAGCATTTCTCTAGCACAGGGGTTCTCAACCTGTGGATCGCGACTCCCTTGGGGGTCGATTGACCATTTGCCAGGGGTCGCTTAAGACCATCGAAAAATATGAATTGTTATTGCCTACTCTTCTATTGCTGTATGGGTGTGTGTCAAAGGGGGGGGGGGGGGTCGCGGCATAGTGGGGGTTGTAAAAAGGGGTCGCCGAGTTTAAAAGGTTGAGAACCGCTGCAGTCTCGCCCAACAAGTTGGTGGCTTCGTGAACTTCTGAGTACTGAGAGAGAGACTAGATTACTTTTGTTGTAACTATAAACCAATCATGTATAGTTTTATAGTTACAATGTTTTCTTTGGTGTAATGCACAAATTGTACGACAAATTTCCTTATGGACAATAAAGATTATTATTACTATTATTATTATATCATTCGAGGACTTCTTGTGGTCCAATAAAACTATAAAACCCACAAATCAGAAAAAATCTATTTGGAGAGCTGCCACATCTGGATACCACTACGCTGTGTCATCGTAATAGCTTTTTTTTGTTTCTAGCTTACTTAACGATACAGTTGATACAGTTGTTGTTGTTTTTGGTTGTTGCTGCGGTTGCTAAATTGTATGAATGAGTTGTAGATGATGACTCGTCGCTGTGAATAGTACTTGTCTGAACCTAACAACATTTATATGAGAATGAAGTAAATAGCAAAACAATTTGACACCCATGATAAATTCTTTTAAAAAAAAACACACACAATTTAAAGATTCTTATAATGTAACATTTTCAGCTTAAACCACCCGTTTCGTGGGTTTTATAATCTTATAATAGACTTCGCATCTGGGACAATGAACTTTTACAAGTGTGGCCAATTATTTAGAATCACATTTCGCGGACTTCCGGTCTCGACAAAGTTACGGTACGGACTACTTCAGCGAAGCATTTTGGTCTGAGATTAAGTGCTCGATTTGTTGTGTGTACGCCACGTGATGCGAATCACGTGAGAACAAGTTGCAGCAACGAGTCGAGTGTGAGAGTTCTAAATCCGCGCAAAAAAATTCTTTTGGGTCACTTATAGGGGAGAAATCTCAAAGGCAATGACGCCTTCTAGATAATTTAGGAAATCGCGTGTAATTATGTCAAGTAGTCCAGCTTCTTCTCACTGCGTGGGTGTTCAATCTATGTCCAGTTGAATCACGTTGATAAGGCAAAAGTGGTGTCGATGGGGCGGCATCGAAAAGATTAACCAAGTGACATATGTGGGGCGAATGAGGGCGGTGGACATGTGAACATTTCACGTTCTAATTCAACCACGAATTTTAAAAAATGATTCGACAATGATACTATAAATAGACAAAATTTATCATTAGAGCAGTGTTTCCTAAACTGTGTTCCGAGGAACCCTAGTGTTCCGCGAGGCCTTAATAGGCGTTCCGCAAACTACTGTAATAATTAAATAGTAGTCCAACACGTGAATTAATATCTTAATCTTATAAGCAAAGTGCTCCTCTTAATGCTCAGAATGTGTGAAGTGTTCCGTTAAGGAAAAAAAGTTAGGGAAATTTTCTCATTCCTGCAACGAGGCTATTCCATAAATAGTTTGGTGTCTCCGGTGCTCAGAATACGGAAGTAGTAATAAGCGAAGCACTTATTTAAACCATTAAACAAAAATTTGTGCGCACTTTTCAGAATCCAATTTCTAAATCTCTTTCAATTTTAGCACAAAGTAATTTTGAATAATTTAGTTGCCAGCAATGTGCTTTCAATATGGCGTCTTTGACCAATTTTTCTTTTTATAGTCGTACGTTTCTCTTTAGTTTCCACTACATTGTCACCGAATTTCCATCTACCATCAGCTCACTATTTAGCGTAGAAGCTGATTCAGCTCCAGAGAACGTAGCTCCATGCAAATTATGAAATCCTATTTAAGGGGGATGCACAATGAGAAAACATAGATTTAGGTCAAAAATATCGATATTTTAAAATTAATTGATTTTAATAGTTTAAAATGTCTAGAATACGAATTCCCTATCAGAATACTAAAAAAAATACGTTTTATACATCAATTTTGTACTTTAAATGTAGATATATAAGCAAAATTTTGATGTTTTGGTGAAAAATCAACATTTTGTAAGCTATAGTTGATAAGCTAATGTACGCTCTCATCCCTAACAGATGGTATCGATACAAAGGTCTACTTTTCTAGTTCCGATTATGTGCATGGTTTCTCATTCTATAAATAAATAGTACTGCAATAAACTTTCAAAATACGTCACTACCTCTTTTTTTCCCCTATATCCTCATATACACACCCACAAAGCCATATTTACGCATGCGCACCATCAAAGCTTCTTTGGATACTGTACATACACGCATGCGCACTGAAAAAGCTTCCGTAACAACAAAGTATGCACGCATGCGCACATGACGTGAACCGGTCCTTCTTCTGTAAACTTCCATCACATCAACAATCGATTCATTATTGAAACTCAGAAATGCCAACAAAAGGTTATATGTTTGGAAAGAAAAAACGTTACTGTAAGCCCAGAGGACGACATGCTTCAAAGACAAATGCACAATTACAAAGGTAAGTCTAGATCTAGAGTTTGCTTTTTTTTTTATTTACTAGACAAGCCTGTGCTGACACATAAAATTGATAAAATAATGAAACCTTGGCTCTTTGAGTTCGACAACGTGTTTATCCAATGAATCACATCTAGATCTAGAATCTAGATTCTATAGACATTAAATAAATATCATGAAAATGATTGCAAACATAGAGATCTATCCTTTTATAGATCTAGTCTATATTAGGAGCATAGATCACATTAGAACTAGATAATCTCTAGAGATTAGATTATCATGTATGATGATGTATTGAACAGTATTGTAGGACTTCAACTCAAGTCTTGGTCTTAGTTATTTTTTTTTGGATCTAGTACATATTGTCATATATAGATCTACATTACATGTAACATGTCTCTATACATTCTTTACTTTTTATGATTAATACAATATATGATTTCTAAAATGCATTATAAAATTTAAAATAATCTTCATGTTGTGATAGATGTGATGTGTACTTTCATACTATTGAATTTTTTTTTAAAGACCCTCTAATTTATTTTTTATTTGTTTGCAGCTCTGTTTTGGATACAGCTGGATCTGAAGCAGCAACAACACAGCCTGCAAGTGCAGCTGAGCGAAAAATATCCCTAACTGCAGTTACTAACGCTGATAACACCAATAAGAGGCTGCCTGAAGATTTCATATACGTCATGATGAATTCAATGCAATTGACCACAATGGTCTCCTTGTTGTGCTGTCCACATTGCTTTGACAACAAATTAACTATGTGCATCACACAATCAAAAGGCATGGCTCATTTGATTAAAATCAAATGCCTAAATTGTGAAACATATTTGTGGTCCGACTGGACCTCAAAAAAAAGTAATGATGTTCATCTGGATATTAATGTCCGCGCTGTCGCTGCATTAAAAGAATCTGGAATCTCGCATTCTAAATTTGATAGGTTTTGTGGACTTATGAGTATGCCCTGCATGCACAGAAATACTTATAACAATCTAGCTAACATAGTCAATACTGCTATAATTGAAGCTGGTGAAGAATGTATGATTAGGGCATCTGCTGTTGTGCATGGAAGAAACATTTCACAACCTCTAACTACAGATGAAAGAATAAGTTCAACAGGCTGTCCTGTTATTACAGTTTCTTTCGATGGGACTTGGCATAAAAGGGGCCACTCATCTCATTCAGGAATTGGCACAGTTATTGATTTTGATACTGGACTCGTCATCGACACCGAAGTCCTATCAAATTATTGCCATGTTTGTTATTCAAACTCTGCAGAACTAAACTTTGATGCCTCTAAGCATATGTGTCAAAAAAACTTCAGTGGCTCAGCAAATGCAATGGAGGCCGCAGCAGCATCCAAAATCTTTTCGCGCTCTGTGGCATCCAGAAAACTTGTTTATGGCACGATGCTGTGTGATGGCGATAGTAAATCGCATTCATCTGCCATTACCAACTCAGGATATGATGTAGAAATCTTAAAAGAGGACTGCATTAACCACATCTCAAAAAGAATGTTTAATGCTTTGAACAATTTAAAAATGTCTAACAAAAAAGAACTAAATTATAGGCTTACAAAGCCAAAAATTGAAAAAATTACAAATTACTATTCCAAAGCTCTGCGCCAAAATGCTCCTGACATTCAAAAAATGAAGCTGGCTGTTATGGGCTCATTTTTTCATATGATGAGCTCAGACCTAGATCATAACCACAGGTTGTGTCCTGATGGCGCTACATCTTGGTGTCACTTTAAGAGATCAGAGGCACTAAAACAGCCATATAAAAAACACAACCAGACCATCACATCAGAAATAGGTAAACTGTTATTTCCTATAATGAAAAGACTAACAGACACAGATCTGTTAAAAAGATGTTCTAGAATGGGAACACAAAACGCCAATGAATCTTTTCATTCCCTCATTTGGCAAAGATGCCCCAAAACAGAATTCGCAACATTAAAAACGGTAAGGGCTGCGACATACCTTGCTGTTTTAGCCTTCAATAATGGACCTGTTGGCATCAGATCAGTTTTTGACATATTAGGCATTCCCTGGACACTAAAGAACATTTCTTCTAGTGAGAAAAAGCAAAATGTCAAACTACAGCTTGTTAGAAAAAGAAAATCAATCGCATTAGTTTCCAGGAGAAAAAACTTGAAAAAACAAAGAATTGAGCATGAGCACCGGGCAGAGGTTCTAGAAGGTCCAACCTATCAATCAGGCCATTTTAATGAATAGTTTTTTGTTTTTTTTATTATCTATTATGTTGTTTTATGTAAATATTCCCTTTTTTTTCATTTTTATGGTTACAATAAATATTTTATATCATTTTAAAAACTTTAAATGCGTTTTTCTCAAAATGTATTTTTAGGTGCATGTTGTCCACAAGAATCTCAAAATCTTTAGTTCTGTATAAGTTAGACTAATAATTTTTCACATGTAGTTTATTGATAGTATATCATAGGTAATAGGCTGCAAAAATTTTCAATATGTATAATAAATTTCATTAAAAAATAAAAATAATGATGTGACCTCAGATGAAAAATGGGGTCGGAAAAAAATAAAAATTTTAAAAATTCATAAAAATAAAACCAGTAATAATTTTCAAAACAAAATTAGCCAGTTACCTATGGGATTCAAATATCTATCAGGTGCAATCAAAAAATTAAAAAAATTTTGAGTACTTTAGAATATTTTAAGAATTTTGTAAACATTGTTTATTTTCAAGATGGCCGCCATTTCCATAGCAACCCAAAAGGCTACACTCATAAAATGTGTATGGTTACTCATGTCTCTATATGTTCTATCAAGTCATGCATAAAGCTTTTCTATTTATCTGTAAATTACAAAAATTGAAATTTCATTGTGCATCCCCCTTAAGGTAAACCCAATCTAAAAAAGCAAAATATATTAAATGATTTAAATAAAAAAAAAAGATCAACAACAATTTTTTTTATAAAAATAAAGATTTTAGGGAGGGAAGAACTGCACATTCACGGAAGTATATCTCAATACTGTAATATTTTTTCCCTTTTACTACATCAATTTAAAATTGTAAACCTCCAGGAGTGAATTATGATCTGGCTGCTTTGAAATAAACAAAGTGTGAGTGCCGATGTGATTGTGTGTGAATCTGAATCGGTGTATGTATGTGTGAGTGTGTGATACTAATTTTTAACTACAATACAACGTTAAAATAAGGACATACATACATGTGTTTGTGTAAATGGACAGGAAATAAGAAGTGAGAGAGGCAGAGACAGAGATGGAGAGAGACGGGGAGACAGAGATGGAGAGAGAAAGGGAGTCAGATAGCGAGAAATAGAGAGACAAAAGGACAGAGAGAGAGAGAGAGAGAAAGATGGGGAGACAGAGATGGAGAGAGAGAGATACAGAGATGGGGAGAGAGTCAGTGAGAGAGATGGAGAGAGAGAGTCAGAGAGAGAAACAAAGAGAGAAAGGAAGATACATACAAAAAAATATCTGCAGAGAAAGAAAAAGCTTGGGAAATATTGAAGTTAACAACATGGAAAGAAACTTGTAACAAAAAAAAAAGAAGAAGAACGAGAAAGAAGAAGAAAATAATAATAAACTAATAATAAACTAACGAATTTGCATTTTGGAGGAAGAAAAAAAAAAGAATAGATATATTTTAACCGGAAGAGATAGAAAAAGAAAAAAATATCTGGAGATAGGAGAGGGAGAGGGAGACATAGAGAGAGACACATGGAGAAAAAATAGAAAAGAGAAAAAGAGAAAAAGAGAGAAAGAGAAAAAGAGAAAAAGAGCAAAGAGAGAAAGAGAAAAAGAGAGGGAGACTAAGAAAGAGACACTGGAACTTACTTTGATAGCCGACGAAACGATAATCCGCTAATTCCTCATCAAACTCCACAGGACCGTCTGACTGCCAGCCTTCTCCGATTGGTTGAAATATCCATCCCTGCGAGGAGATTGGTCGCGCGAGGAGCGTCACCATAGCAACGAATGTAAACAATAACGAAGACGACATTGTTCTTCCTTGTGCGTGTCCAGTATCACAGAAAGTAAAAAAAAAAACAAACAACAGTTGATCGTAAAGCTCACTATCCAAAGAAAGTGAGCGAAGCCAAAATAGATCTTTAGTGAAACCTTCTGTGAAACCTTCTGAAATATGGCCTCGAATTCATACTTCTGCAGAAACTTTGAAGAATGTAAAAATAAAAACCTAGATTCTGTACTATTTACAACCTATTTTATTTCCACACTGATGTTAAATGAAATATATTTTTTTAAAAATGAAAGCTATGACCACAGCTAGACACTTTCACCTCGGTAATTGAATTGTTCGAGTTATCCTTAAGTCAGTCACAGAGTTGCAGCCCCTGTCGTCCATGGCGACTGCGATGGACACAACAGGCGGAGTCGTATACTCGCTAATGGCTGACCAATCTCGAGATCACGTGACGGGAATTTCTCTTCTTGCGAATTTTCCAGGCCACGCAAGGGACGTAATAGTCTGCTGAGTTACTTCGAGTTATCTCCCAACATGGCGGCCAAGTGAGTTGCATCTCTCATCTGATTGGACGAGAAGAAAGAAGGCACGTGATTAGAAAAACGACATTGATAGAAATACAGTTTTGATTGATATAACGCCCACATATACACTCTAGGCTATATTCACACACACACACACACTAGGCTATGTTCACACACACTCTAGCCCCGATCACACATGCAGTGGTCAGACTACATTACGTGTAATAATTGCTTTCGTCCACTTATTGAGTGGGGGCGGCCACTTATTGAGTGGGGGCGGCCACTTGTAAGGTCAGCACCGCTCTGAAACAGCAATTTATTTATTTTTCTTATTGCCACACATATTTAGCTCCTGCTTCTTCGTTCACATTATTATGTTGGAGTGTCCAGATGACTAGACCAATATCTGAGATGATCTGCGCAGCCACTTCTAACCATTAAGTCAATTTAACTCTTTCCCTCCTAACTGACGATACCAGCGTTGATTCCACCAGAATGTGGTAAATAACTACGGAGAGAAAGAGTTAACGCAAATTCATAGTTATAATTTTTTTTAAAACCCATAGAAAGCACACAGAGAGCATTAGAAATGAGGCAATTAGAATGCCTACCAAGATGACATCACAGAATAAGAGATTAGAAACAGAATGGCAACTGTGACCTGCAAAACACTATATTAAAAAAAACGCCAACTGAAAATTTAGGGCTATATGACAAGGTACTCAGGGGCTAGCAAATACCTTCCTTCTGGGAACAGTACCAGGAAAAAAAAAAGAAGAAAGGCATAGAAACAAAAATCAAAGAATGGACGGGCCTGTCATTGAAAGAGATTCTATGAAAGTAAAAAAAAACAACAGAGGAATGGAGAAAGATGATCGACAGATCATGTGTAGTGCCCAAACGGTTTATCAGATTTAGGGATGGACAGATGATTATAATCACTATCTAGCGGTAATTGGGCAGAGTTAATACTTATATCAACTGTTACTATTGCATAGTGTTTGATAGCTAGTTTAATTAGTTGGGTTCAACACTTTATTAGACTGACGGTGAACATATATTTTATAGTGACGACATAGACTTAGGGTTAGAGATTAGAATAGACTTTTATTAATCAGTTACTGCTACACTCTTGAGGGGATAACATCGTTCTATAGTGACAGACTAGACTGTAGCCCATTCTGTAATAAACGTTTGTTTGAAGTTCACCTTGAGACAACTTGGTCATTGAGTCTGTGTTCCTGTTTAGTACCTTATCTATATTTCTGACGGTGTGCATGATTTTCAAGAACTCGCGATTGAAATACATCAAACAAGGTACGCACGCACTTAGTCTAATTAAGCATCTTCTAGAAATACTTCAGCTACATTTGAGTTACACATGCATCCGTAACACTATATTCACCACGGAGATTACATATTAAGAGAATGGTATAACAGACATAATTTCTTAGAGGCAAAAAAGAAATGCAATGTCAGATAATTACTGAAAACATAAGTCAAAGATGTAAGAGTCTGGTGTAAGAGATGTAAGAGGCTAGATCGTGTTCAATCAATGTTTACAATGTATCATGGATGTCAATATTAATCATTATTCGCACCCGTGTTTATTTTAATAAGATTGTCGGGCAAGAAGTTAATCTCTTTATGTTCACGGCTGAACAAGACTTTAGCCTCCTAATTGTCCAATGTGTCTTGTTACAAATATTCTCTCCATTTTGTTTGTCGTAAATTTTATCTGATTAAAAAAAAGGTAGAATTTCTGTTAAGGTAGATTTTTAAAATCATTTTTGAATGTTAAAAATACAAAATTATAACTTTATAGAAGACTAGTCAAATTAACGGAACAATCCAGAAGTATTATAATTTCATTTTAGCAGACTTGATATACCCTATGGGGCTGGGAGAAGCAATCATTAAAGAAACTAGATAAAATTATCTCGGTACCCGTTTGAGTTGGCGTGAGACCCGCTGTACTTTATATATGTATCACCCCCTGCTTGCATGGTAATTATTTGTTTGGTCATTTCTTTTAATATGTTTCAGAAATTTTTTTTTCATAGTCATGGGATTATAACACACCTTAGCCAAACCCTACCCCAGGTGTGAGCCAGCAAGCCTGATACGCCGATCTCTGAATGCAAATTCTTTTGATCTAGGATTCTGTCAACTTTAGAAAGATGGCTTTTGTTAATATCTCGAATGATCTAAGTTACAGTCTTTATGTTGACTTGAATTAGAACTCGTTATAAGTTAATACATGCATATATAACACTAGACTTCACAAAAGACATCATTATACATGGTCTATAGAGAGAATAGATGCCAACTAATCTTTATATGCACCCCATTGCGATGAAAGGATTCGGCCTACAAGATTAAATAAAGGCCTATAATTCTTACTTCCATCTGGGTTCAGATTTTATTTTGACATCTCACAGAGTCTCCTCATGATATATAAGCAAACATTAAATACAGGCTAACATTATATATACTATACATAGTAAAGTCCCCCTATAGGGTAGATGATGTAAAGGTCATCTGCCATTACATCAACTTTAACTTTCCCCAACTAATGTCAGGTACCCATTATAGCTTGGTTGACTCAGAGGCGCACTAAGGATCCTAAAATTCAGAATCTCAGTTTTCACCGAGATTCGAACTCAGGACATACGGTTCGGAACTCAAACGCTTCACTACTCAACAACCGAGCCTTTCAACATTATATATTGTCTAACTTTATATATAGCCTAACATTTTATATAGTCTAATACAGTAACATTACATATAGCGTCCCCCCAAAATAGTCTTTAAATGTAACCTTGTCGATGCAATAATCGCTCACTGTTCTATATTGTTTGCAGGATATTTACTTCCCTTGTTTGTACAGGTGATAGACTTTAACAAAATGAGCTTAATTTTGGTCTGCATGAACGTGCATATTAATATTATCAGAGACCCAATACTGTGCTGCTTTACGCACTGAGAAGGTAGACTTATGTTTCGACGGTTCTGTTATTGTAGCGAAACACTGGCGTCCTGCGTTTTCCTCAAACACTATTTAGACACAGTGATACAGGCTGCGTTTTTATAGAACATATTTATCAATCACTAAAACCCGAGGCATCAGAACTTGATCTCATAACAATGACGTAGCTTCACGACAGTGACTCAGCTTGTGGGAAAAAGAAATGACAGCTTTGGCTGATGGAGATATAGAATTTTTTTATATAGTCTAGACACACACACACACAACTACACAAGCATACACACACACACACACTTGTCAAAATAATTACAATATCAGACTTACAATACACGACAGATCATAACAATGTTTACTTGCTGGGGAACAAACACACATACACATGTAAAACTAAGACACTTTTAGGATTATTTTTTACAAAGATTATATCAAATCACTCTGTCTGCCTGTCAGTGTGTCTGTCTGTCTGTCTGGCCGAAAGTTTGTATACGTTATTTCTCCGACACCCAATCTCGGATCAAACTTGAAATTTTGCACAATTATTTCTTTTACCTAACAACACCAGAATCAGCTTAACTATTGGTCATAATGGTAAATGGTATCTCGAAATTGTAATTAACTGAAGCGTTTTATAGGTCGTCGCTCTAAATTGAAACAAACATTATATAACTATACAATCTTCTCCAGTCATAAGTACCTCACTAGCAGAGTGGTTCGCTCGTCGGCCCGAAGAGGCGCCACGAGCTCGAATTAAGGTCGTCGTCCCCCCCCCCTTTTTTTTTCTATTGTAAATGCATTTCAAAACAAATTACGGTAAAATTCACCATGATATCCCTTTCACCCCCCCCACCCCACCCAAATACAATTTTACCAACTGGTGCAGATAAGTGCTAGGGTCATAGCGCATTGAAAAAGCTAATAGCATGAAAGAGCGCTAAGCAAAAACAATTGTAAAAATATTGATCGCACAGATTTCTAGTTGTGGATCGAACTAATTCAAACTAATCGATACACCTACACTTCGTACAAGCTTTGTGTTTTTTGTTTTTTTTTAAAGTACTGTTTAAGTTTTTCTTGGTAAAAAAAATATTTTGTTTCTACTGCTCTTCCGGTGAAGCTACCGGAGCTCGTTCTACAGTAACCACACACCGCATATACCACGCGGCCACACTATTTTCCTATTTATTATTTAATGTGAACATATGAGGAGATAGTCATACAATGACATTGACATACAATGACATTGACATACAATGACATTGACATACAATGACATTGACATACAATGACATTGGCATACAATGACATTGACATACAGTGACATTGGCATACAATGACATTGACATACAATGACATTGACGGATATCGAGGTTCGGTTAAAGAGAAATAAGATTTGTCTTGGTCTTCCTGTCTGTGTGTCAACCGAGACATTTTATGACAAGACAGGTCTGCAAATCTTCTGTCTTAAGACTGCTAACAAAAAATCTTCTTTATCATCTTTATGGCTTTTGAAAATGTCTGTAAAGTCAGTTGTGATCAACTTTACGGCTGATGTCACAATTAAGTACCACAGAATGCTTTCTGACTGCAAAGTCTTTCTTCCCGAGTAATGTAATGGGTATCGAAAGCTTTATTTCTCTTAGTAATAAAATGACTATTTTAAATAGTTCGTATGTTCCTTCAGATTCTAGCACAAACCTCCCGCAGGACGACGGTGGATGGCATCGGGCAAGGCTTAAACTCGGGACTATCGACAGTCCAGAGCGTATAGAACCTGTGCCCAATTCCGAACCCATCACATCCCCTTTTCCTCAAGCCATCCCACACACACACACACACACACAACGTATATTCATGTACAAACACTCAAAGCTCTCACTCCATCCCGAAAGCGGAAGTCATTGGGTCGACAATATCCGGGCGATTCTTTGTTATTGTAGCCACTTCACATTTCAGCCGGTGTCATCTTCGCTCCTCCCAGTTCCTCTTCCCCTTCCCCCGTCTCCACCCGTGTGTTTGCCCTGGTCGCTAGAGGTGTGTGTGTAAAGCGAGTTTGTTAAGGCCTCCCCCCCCCCCGGACCATTGTGAGCCGGGGGGGGGGGAGACTTTTTAAGTGGACAGGTCAATATTGTTGATCCACACTGATTAGCATGTAGCGGTACTCCTCCATTACGCAGAGGCGTTGGTTCAATGGGGGTACCACAAACAAATCAAAAGGTGCACAAAAAGAGAAAAATGGCTGATGTCAAGATTTCATAGGTGACATTTGACATCTTGGCATGATGGCTGCCATAGGAGACCGGAACTAGAGTCAACGGCAGTGGCCTAGTTTGTTTTTTAACTCTTTCTCTCCGTAATTATTTACCACATTCTGGTAGAATCAACGTTGGTATCGTCAGATAGAAGAGAAAGAGTTAATCGCATGAAAAGTGCAGATTATGAAAAATATAAAACTATGTTTTATACCTGTACTATTCCTCAAATTTAGCTCAGCTCAGAGCTTTTGGTCACTTATACGAATGCATCACGTGAGTTGGAAGAAAGAGGGGGGGGGGAAGAGGGGAGGGGTCCTTCGAAGTTTCAGGCACAAAAATATTACGGACTCGACAGTGACCTTTCTGGGGTTAAACTTGGTTCAAGTACCTAACGGTCTGGACTTGGTCATTTCAACCGTGTTACAAGTGTAGGTCTTGTCCATAAGTAGGTTAAACGCATCTAACACACCCGTACAAGAAACTCAGACATCTCCTGAAGTCAGACAGCCATCATACAACTACAAGATCAAGATCTATCACAAAAGACATTGATAAATATACACATATATATATATATACCCCTCTACATATCAGATTTTATTTTTGATTCTTGAAAAGAAAAATATTTATGTACTCGAGTCTCACGAGATACCATTTTAACCACAAAACTATCTCAAACCACTCCAAGGATGGCTGCCTGGTCGTGCGGTTTGCACGCTGGACTGTCGTTCAGTATTATCGATGGCCCTGCCCGCTCCGATCCCCCGTCGTCCTGCGGGAGGTTTGGACTAGGAAGTAATTATCTTGACCTCTGAAGGAACATCCGAAACAAGTAAAACATTTTACAAACCACTCAACTTACAATATTTGCTAATATTACAAAAACAACAACAACTCCACAATAGAAAGGCACCATTCCGAACCACCTATCAGATTGTGTTTCTTCAGTATCCTTGCAAACAAACAAATGAAATCAAGGGCCATAGAACTGCTCTCTGTCTTAGACATGAAATAGAACAAATGTTCCATATTAAAAGTTAAAACTTTGAAAGCATCAAAAAGAAAAATGTCAATTTTTTAGATTTGGTTCATTTCCACGCTCCAGTTCAGGTAACGAGGTACTTTTTTTCTCTCATCAAAGCGAGGCTTGATTCTAAATTGTTCCCGGTTCCTTCCTCGCCCCTCCCCCGGGTTCCTTTTCACCCTTTGAAACTCCCACGCCCTGTTACCCGCCCTTGCGCCCATTACATACGCGGCTGCCCAGCGAGTATGTCAATTTCTTGTTCCTGTTCCCTATTATCAGCTAATCTACAGCGATACACAACGAAGGGGCTTTGTGGCACTCTCGTCTATATGGACGCCATGTTTTTTAAGGGGGCCATTATGCCCGGGCCGCCTTTCTACGATTGCCACCATCCACCCAGGGCATTGATGGGCACCCAAGGGAGCTCATCCGTGTCCCTTGAATGGAGAAATCACTTAAAATATCTACGAATTTGGATTATTAAAAAAAAAAATGAATGAATCAGACTATACACATTCTAGGCCACGACAGGCGAATACGGCACATATGGGCGAAGTTAGCAAGGGGATGGGGGGGAGTACTCAAGGAATTAAAGTCAAATTGAGTTTCGCTGGTACTTAAAAGCCCACAATGGACTTTGAAAAGAAACCGGGCTTAGATCCTAAAGGTTCCGTCAATGTATTCTACGAAAGGTCTGATATTAGCGGTCTAATTAGGACAAGTTGAATAAACAGGCTTCGCAGTACCAAGTACGCTGGTGGGTGTGTGTGAAAAAGGGGGAGGTTTGCTCGCGCCCCTGATGGATAAGTTATGTTTTTTCATCTTTAGGGCACCCTAGACTAGGGGCGCCCTATGAAACATTTACGGTCTATGTATATTCTTCGAATGAAGAGAAAATTAACAGAGCGAGGGAACGATTTCAGCCGTGGAGTCGGGCCAATACTCTTTCGTGTTGTTGTTTTTTTTAGTCCAATCTCTGTTCCTATTCAGCAACATAACTAGAGATAAAGCATCCATGGACAATTCTTAAGGAAGAGATACTGAAGAAAGCAGCTTCATTTGAAGAATCGATTCTACTATTTAAGCAATTAAATTTTCAGATTTATGGCCCATTAGCGGTGGGTGCACTCGGGAGCGTCGTTAAAATTCAGAAAATTTTGAGCAAAAAGCACCGATTATTAACTAATCCGATTCGAACAAAATTTGCATTTTCTGAGCACTTCAAAAATAATCCACAAACTCGAGAAACAGAGAAATAGAAAGAGAGAGAGAGAAATAGGGAGATGAGAGAGAGAGGGGGCGGTGGAGTAAGAGAGAGAGTAAGAGAGAGAGGGGGAAAGGAGGGGGATAGAGAGACTGGAGATAGAGAGAAACAGAGAAGAGTCAGAAAAACAGAGGGAGGCGCACAGTGAAAATATCACAGAGAGACGGACAGACAGACAGGCAGACAGAGAGGATGAAGTAAATTACATACGACGGAATAGCTGGTGTTGATATTTTTTTTTTTATATTTTCAATCTTATTCTTCCAATTGATAAATTGAAGTTACAAATAAGAATTTCAATTCCTAAAGCAGCTCAATAACTGTCCTCTTTCATAGCCATCATCGCCCAGAAGCCATAATTGCAGCAACACAGTCATATTGGATTTATATATAAGTATGGCTTATAACTAATGTTGCGAGGGCCCAGTGAGTGTAGGGATATGGATAATAAGTGAAAATTAAGTTTTTGTATTAGAAAATAAATTTGTCTTTGCATTACATTTTGAGCAAAAAGCACCGATTACTAACTAATCCGATTCGAACAAAATTTGCATTTTCTGAGCACTTCAAAAATAACCCACACACTCGAGAAACAGAGAGAGAGAGAGAGAGAGAGAGAAATAGGAAGACCGGGAGAGAGAGGGAGGGGAGTAAGAGAGAGGGGGAGAGAGGAGGGGGATAGAGAGACTAGAGATAGAGAGAAACAGAAAAGAGTTAGAAAAACAAGGGAGGCGCACAGAGAAAATATATCAGACAAGAGTTTGAGTTTTTTGGCACATCGGCACACTTTAGGCCATGTCGTACCCGTAATCCCTAAAGGGTTACTCTCCCTTCATACCAAGGGAGCTAAACTTTATTTAGTTAAGAGAGGATGAAGAAAATTACATACAACGGAATAGCTGGCGTTGATATTCTTTAGAAGGGTTGTGTGTTTACGTGTAGTCGTTTTTCACTATAAAAGTATGGCATATAACTAATGTATAAGAGAGATACATGTAACACTTTCATGGTTTGCTCTATATATTTGTAGGTGACGAAGGCCTTGTGGCCGGCACATTTATTGCTTTCATTTGTCACTTTCAACGTCAATTCATTGTGGAATGTAAATGTATGGTCAACTATTAGGGTCGACCAAGAAGGAGGAGCTATATAATGTACTAACGTACTATCATGTTATCAGTGCCGGCCCTAGCTGTTGTGAGGGCCCAGTGAGTGTAGGGATATGGATAATAAGTGAAAATTCGGTTTTTGTATTAGAAAATAAATTTGTCTTTGCATTACATTTTTATGAAATGAAAGCTGACAATGTCTTTCTTTTTTCTTATCGCTCGTAGGATTGGCGTTTTCCATATTGATGGACACCCCAAAATTCTGTCTACTTTTTAAGGAGATTTTTATGAGTTTTCAAGAGATGTGTAATAAGTTCAGGAGATTTCTAGTACTTTTTCAATTTTTCAATTTCATGACATTTCCTAGAGCTCCTAGAAGATCAAGAGGCTTCCGGGACCCTGTTATAAGTTACAATGGTTTCATTTAACAATTTACACCAAGAATTAGCGTGGGGCCTTTGAAAGCGCTGGGCCCACTAAGGCCGCATATGTTGCAAGGCGTAAGGCCGGCCCTGCAAGTTATTTATACAGACCACACAACGAACTGCCACATACTGATAGATAACAAAAGTGCCTAATGTCCATTCATGCACAGACATATTCTTTACAAACAGCGGCGTTTGGAAAGATTGTGAGTGACGGAACCTAACCTAATTTAAATATACCTATAAATTATTACGCGTTATTCGTCCGCTACATAAAATAGGTCCCAACCATAGTGGTCCTGACAAGTTGGTGTAAACTTTTAGTAAGAGAAAAAAATTCAGATGAGCTCACGTATACACAAGAAATTTTCCACACCCCTCCCAACCCTCAAACCAGCGCCCCACTTCAAAAATTGTCTTATCGCTAAGGTTCGCCTAGTTACGTCATTGACAGTTGACTGCCAGGGGCGGAGTGGCCAGAGGAGGGCGCCCCACGATGTCACAGAAGAGTTGACTTAAGTCTTCCATCGCCCAAGCTTCGCTGCACGATCTGCGCACTTTAAGAGTTGTTTAAATATCCAGTTGACTATCAATTAAACGACCTCTTATCTGGATGGTCCCTTGATAGTTCAGACTTACAACTACGCGACGACATTTTTTGACGGCGTCAAATTAGCATAGAGAATGTGGCTACGTGTAGAGCCAGGGTTACAAATATTGACAATGACGTAATCAAAATATGTTCTCCTGGTTGCCTTGCAGAACTCTCTAAATAACCCGAACAAAAAAAAACAAGTTTCTTACTTATTTGACATAATTATTAAGCAAGTGTCAAAGTAGAATGGATAATGATTCACTCTGTCTGTCTGTCTGTCTGGCCAAAGGTTTGTACACGTTATTTCTCCTCGGATCAAGCTGACATTTAGCACAATTATTTCTTTTACCTGACAACACAAGAACCCATCCAAAAAGACAACAACAACATATTAGTTAATTAATTATTGGTAATAAACAATTTTGTTTGGTATCTAAATCAAGGGAAATAATTTGTACTTGACTGAAGTGGTGGTGTAAGCTGAAATAGTCACCTTTATACAGTGTAGTCTAAGGCTTAGTGAACACACACTTAAAACAGAAACAATAGATCACTATACAATCTGCCATGTTCATAGACTCTTCATAGCAGAGTGGTTAACGCGTTGGCCTGAGAAGGCTTTAACCTACAAGTTCGAATTCATGTGGTTCTGTAATTTGTTGTTTTTTTTTTAATGTAAAACCACTCATTTGGGGATCCTCTTTCCCCCCCCCCCCCCCCAGTCTTTCTACGCCTCTTCTGTCAATGTTAGAGACAATAAATAATGGTGCAAAGTTTCAACTTGATACGAGAATGAGAAGAGAGAGAGAAATAAAGTGTATACACAATTTGTACCAGACAGACGGATCGAGTTGATATAAGCTTTGTAACAAAATACTTAACAAAATACTTAACAAAAATACTTAACAAAAATACTTAACAAAAATACTTAACAAAATAACAAAATACACTGGCACAAAGACATAGACTTAATAGACTAATTAAATAAGCGTCGTATATCACTCAAGTACAGCTACCATCTCTTGAAGAACTTTTCCAAGAAAGATGCATTTCCAAAACACTCACGATTCTTAAAGACAACCTGCACCTATTAAACCGCTGCTACATCAGATCTGAACGAAGTGGTCGTCTCCTTTCCATTTGGACTAAAACAGAAAGATTTAAAAACTCCTTTATCCCACTGTCGGTCAGAGTGTTACAAGATCAGCTGTCGTCATCGAGAAGTACATAGTAGTCTAATTCATAAAGCGCTGGTTGTGGGTGTGTATGTGTTTCATGTGTGAATGTTGTTCGAATTTTTCATCCATATTGTTTTTGTACAGTAGTTACGCTGAGGTTGTCAATTGCAGTCAAACTGAATTTCCATTTGATTGGATCAATAAAATTATCTTTTCTTATCTTATCTTAGCGGAATAGCGCTTCACTTGCCCACTTTGTTTTATGAAAGAAAAAACCCCCCCACCAAAAACGAGCGAATGCCTCTTGTTACCTGCATCATGAGTCATAGAGTGACCCCCCTGCAGTGTACTCTATTTACTAACAAATCACCAGACGGGGAGGACGCCGTATAGTACATTACATCAATCAAAGAATATAAAAAAATTTTTATAAGTGCTTTATAAAGAAATCAGATGAAAAGATTACTGGAGCTGGCCTTGACACTGCGGCATAGAAAAGAACGAAATGGCTTCAAAAAAAAAAAACACAAAAAAAACTTAGGTAGACAAAAAGAACAATAATGGGGAAAAAGAAAAAAAAAGGCATAAAGAAAGAAGAAATCAAACACAGAAGGTACGAATACACAATTTTGTTTAAAAAAGATGTACAAAAAAGAAGAAATGAAAAATGTAAGCAGAAAGAAAGATAGAAATTAAAATACACAAATACAACAAAGAGAAAAATAGAAGAAAAAAAACGGCAAGAAATAAATACATACTTAAAGAACTAACAAGCAATTAAAAAAAAAATGAACACTTTTTTAAAAAGCAAAGCTTATCTAAATGAAAGAACCGCTAACTACTTCCATTGATCTGAAAATGACAGGGCACTATTTTATGTGACTGTAAAAGTGTAGGGCCCTGTTCTGTAGCGACAACCCACGTCTACATACAACGCAGGTAAGTGTGACATTTCTATGGGTATCGTATCTTATCTTATATAATACAGACGTTACTTCAAAAAAAGGAAGATGATTACGTCCTACGCGTCATGCATTCCGTCATGCATATTAACCAATGACTTAAATTCTGCCAAGTTACTGGTTTTCCTAGCTGACTCAGGCAACCCATTCCATGCTCTAATAGCACTAGGGTAGTATAGAAACAACTGTTCTTGTCATTTCTTCCAGAACTGATTCCTTTTTTCACTTTCCAGCTTTCTTCCTCCTCATCTCTAAACACATTATGCAGTTATTTTAATTATCTTGAGTCTGTTGATTATTAGTATAGTGTTATTATTTAGACTTTGACTGCCATTGTTGCAATTGTGATATTTTTTGGGCAAAACGAAATTGTTAAATTGTTTAGGGTTGTCCAAGTAGACTCTTAACTACTGCAAACACCATCCAGTCTTCTCGTTGCCTATCACCCTAGAGCCCGTTATCTTCTTCTTCTTATCTTATATAATACAGACGTTACTTCAAAAAAAGAAGATGATTACGTCCTAGGCGTCATGCCCTCTAACAGCTTTATTCACGAATACCTAGATGATGTATAGTAGAGAGACACTATGGACTAACACCTAGACGATTCGGATCTATAGTAGATCTACATTATTGCCCAAACACCTAGACGATTCGGATCTATAGTAGATCTACATTATTGCCCAAACACCAAGACGATTCGGATCTATAGTAGATCTACATTATTGCCCAAACACCTAGACGATTCGGATCTATAGTAGATCTACATTATTGCCCAAACACCTAGACGATTCGGATCTATAGTAGATCTACATTATTAATCTATAGTAGATCTACATTATTGCCCAAACACCTAGACGATTCGGATCTATAGTAGATCTACATTATTGCCCAAACACCTAGACGATTCGGATCTATAGTAGATCTACATTATTGCCCAAACACCTAGACGATTCGGATCTATAGTAGATCTACATTATTGCCCAAACACCTAGATCATTTAGATCTATAATAGATCTACATTATTGCCCAAACACCTAGACCATTTAGATCTATAGTAGATCTACATTATTGCCCAAACACCTAGACCATTTAGATCTATAGAAGATCTACATTATAGCCCAAACACCTAGACCATTTAGATCTATAGTAGATCTACATTATTGCCCAAACACCTAGACCATTTAGATCTATAGTAGATCTACATTATTGCCCAAACACCTAGACCATTTAGATCTATAGTAGATCTACATTATTGCCCAAACACCTAGACCATTTAGATATATAGTAGATCTACATTATTGCCCAAACACCTAGACCATTTAGATCTATAGTAGATCTACATTATTGCCCAAACACCTAGACCATTTAGATCTATAGTAGATCTACATTATTGCCCAACGCCTAAACCATTTAGATCTATAGTGGGGCATCATTATGGACAGTGCTTTTTTTTTTTTTGTGACGGTATGCACCGGTACTGCGTACCGACACCTTTTTCAATGTGGGGACAAAATGATTACTGTTCTATTTTAACGTTTATAATTAATTTATTAGTAGTTGAAAGTTAGGCAATCCATCATTGAGTGCCGGCACCATTTTTTTTTTTTTTTTACAAAAGAAGTACTGATTATGGACCAACACTAGACGATTTAGATCTAGTACAAACTTTCATCAGAATATACAGTTTGATAATCTGAGTGACTGTGCTCCGATGTGTGTGTGTGTGGGTTTGTCAAAAGTCAGCTACACACAGGTAGTGTAAAGGCCCCGTGTGGCATGTCTAATTGAGCCAGGTGTATTGTGACGTCTCGCCCCATATATGTGACGAATGACACGTCTTTCAAAGTGGCACAGAAAGAAAAAAAAATTCTGCATTTTTTATTAGGCGACACATAAAGCTGTCCTTCAAAGTACATGAACAAGTCGCTTTTATATTGTGGACTTTATTTTTATAAAATATTAAACTCAGGAAATTTTGTATTTTCAAAACTTATTCAACCACGTCCATACCTGTTGTTATTTCACGATTTCTTTATATAGTCAAAAGAAAAAAACCACACATGAGAATCAAAATGCATCAAAAATGTATTAAAACTTTGCACCTAGTAGTGTGGTTGTTTAGCTGAATGTCGTGGGTTCGATACGAAATGAAGATTTTCATTTATGAGTAAAACTATAAATAACTAGTTTTCTTTTGTGTGTGTGTTGATAAGCTAATGTTGATAGGCTAATGTTTATAAGCTAATGTTAATAAGCAAATGTTGATAAGCTAATGTTGATAAGCTAACGTTGATAAGCTAATGTTGATAAGCTATTGTTGATAAGCTAATGTTTATAAGCTAATGTTAATAAGCAAATGTTGATAAGCTAATGTTAATAAGCTAATGTTGACAAGCTGACGTTGATAAGCTATCTTTTAAAAATGTATAATATTTGTGTGCACTGCATAATCAAATGGTCAATTAATTAGCGTGAGGCGCGGTGGCTGAGCGGTAAAGCTTCCAGAGCGGGGGGTCTGGGGGGTTCAAATCCTGGTGAAGACTTGGATTTTTAATTTCGGGATCTTTGGGCACCTCTGAGCTCTAATGGGCACCTAAGATTAATTGGGGGGAAAAGTAAAGTCGGTTGATCGTTAACCGTAGGCCACAGATGACCTCCACATCTTCTGCCCTATGCACCACAAGGTCTGAAAGGGGAACTAGAAAACAAAAATCAGCGGTAAAAACGAAGAGCGGACGCGAAGATCAGCTGCAAGGTTTTGGGATAAATGATAGATCAATTCATGCTTAGTTAGTTTGGCAGCATTTAAGTTATATCAAACGTCATTGACATTGTTTGGTTTCTCGTGAAAATCTCCAGTACAGGTATTGTACACAACTTGATATAAACTGCTTCTTAGGGCACATTTTGCCAAACAGGAGGAATAGGGAATACTGTGTTTATCTGAAGGGGAAAAAAATCCTGTGGGGTGGGGGAAAACTATCTTAATCAGCTTGTCATTCGGTGTGGCAGAGGCCCCTCATGGGGGGCGGCGATATGCTTCGAGGAGGGCAGGCAAAATATTCGTCCAATAACCTTTTGTTTGACTACCATATATAGACGCACTCGTCACTGCGGTATGCAGAGTAACTTTCTGACATATTGTGACAGCCGTGGAGGCACATTTACCAAATAAACAATGAAGCCTTCATTAGAGATGACTCACTTTCTCTAACCGCCCCCCCCTCCTCCTCCCACTTCTCAGTTTTAATGCTAACTAATGTTATATCGGAGTAAGTTTAAACGACCTTGAACTTGAATAGTGCTGTTATTGTATCCCCCCTTTACCTTCATCTCTCCCCCCCCCCCACGACACCCACTTCCAAAATGTTTATTTTCACGTCAGTGCCATGTGTATAAATTAAACGCGAGATCTGACGTCACGATCAGAAAGAAGGAAAGAGGCTCACTGCGTCATTGGAAGCGGCATTTTTTCTGTATCGGATCAGACAGACAGACACAAACACACATCCGTTTATTACAAATGTTTAATTACAATGAATAGTAATATTGGTAATTACAAGAATTATAATAATACATTGTCTCATACAAAAGTTATTCAATATTAAAACGACCACATTTACATCCTCAAAGTGGAAGTATAGAAGAATTAAGGATGCATTATCCCCTTGGCAAAACACAGCATCGTGTACACATATGAGACGTGGTGGCTGAGTGGTAAATCACTTGGCTTCTTAGCCGAGCAGTATTGAGTTCGAATCTCAGATAAGACTTGGATTTTAAACATCGAGGTAGTTTATGGTGTACCCGAGTCCCTCAACCCTAATGGGTACCTGAAATGCGTTGGGGAAATAAAAGCGGTTGATCGTTGTGATGGCCACACGAAACCATCGTGAACAGACGACAGTAGAAAACAAGGAAAAGAAAAAATCCCTTTTTTAAAAACAAAACTTATTTAAGGGAAAGAAGCGCTAAGTATTGCCGTTTATCTGAAAACTGCAGGGCTTAGCTCCCGTGCTGCCCAATAAAACAAAACTGTATTTATTAGTACTAATTGATTAACAAATTGGTTAATTTTCGGTTTGGTTCATGTCTTGTCAGGTACAATGAATAATTGTACACAGACAGACAAACAGACAGACTGAGTTTATATAAGCTTTATAAATATGAGCTCTACATCATCTACTCCCATAGATCGCAAGGGCGCACCTTTACTTTTACTTACTATCTTCCCACTTGGATACGCCTATGATGGTGACGATAGTCGGAACTCCCCTTGAATCCACTGGTCGTAAATTGCCGAGAACTAAGAAATATCATTGCGACTGCTTCAAGTGCATTTGGTCGTAATCTCCTGGCCATTAATCCTGAGGGCCGGTGACCTCACTTGTCACAGGCATGTCACAAACTTGTCACAGACCAACACACCATGCAGGGTGCAGCTAGAGTGTCGTTATAAATGTCGTATTTACAGTGAATGGCGCCCGGAGTGGCGGAAAGGGTGGTCCCAGATAACTCTGCTAGTTGATATGAAAGGAGAAAAGGTGTTTTAAGGGCGAGGAGGTGGGGGGGGGTGTGGGGGTGAGAACACGGGCAACACGCCATGGAGGTAACTTAACAGTTAAATGCTAGGAAAGTCATGATCAAAGTCTGGCCTTTGTGTTGGTGCCTAGTACAATGGCGCCCTGGGGGGTATCTTCCACCACACGCTATCACCGCGACTGTTAATCTTCTTGTTTGTCTTATTTCTAGTGCTCACAGGCGATAAGTGCACTGCTTCGATAGACAATTATACCAAAAAAAGGGGGGGGCAGAGAACGGGTACTAGAGAACACATGCTTGTGTTGGAAATAGTATCAACCGAAATGGAGTTTGTGTTACTCGTAGGTGGACCCTGTGGGTTTGTCGTACTGACGCACTGCGACACATATAGCCTCACGCTTAAGTGTCGTTCACAATCTTTGTCGAATTATTAATTACATCATAGAATGGCACGTTTTCTGTAAATGGTGTGTCGTGTGGTCCCTATATAGTTTTGTCTCGCTCAGAAGTAATAATGTTAAAAGGATTTGTAAAAAAATTGGTTTATATATTTGTGCATACAATTTTTACAATTTTAAAAGACAAAAAGGGACCACAAATAATAGTTGTATCTATTTTAGGCGTAATGAAGACAAAGGTGAAATAAATTTTCAATTTTCAGCCAGATCCGGTTAATCGGGTCACGTTTGTAAACGATCCTTTTTTTGGTTCTAATATCAGGCATGTCCGATAAACGGAATTAAACTGCATATTATGAATTGTTTCGGTACATTGGGATTCGGTCAGATTAAGCGTCTGGTCCAGATTAACCGGGCTCGGCTGTATACATTTAAATATGGGCCCTTAATCATCTGAGCCTTTTGATAATAGAAAAACATCTCTTTTTTTTTTGTTTTTTTCTTGATGTAATATGTTTACCTAGACTTCAGAACAAAAACATTACAAGGTCAGAAGACCAAAATATCTTAATGTCACTTCGGGTCATCAATACTCAATAACCGCTGCCTGACACGTGACACAGGAGGGACCATGTCGCTGTGTGCCTCCATGATTGGCAGGTCATGTCATTGTCATGAGTAGGCGGAAGATACTAACGATGACTTGACTGGCCGTTGCTTGCTTGGCTGACTAGTATAACAGGGCGTGCCACAAGAGCACCCCCCCCCCTAACATTTGCTTGCATCTTATTACTGCTGTCTAAGGAAGTTGCTTCTTTAATTTGACTATTACTTTCTTTTGTATGTTCTCATAGGGGTTAAGGTTAACATTGTCTTTGTACTCTGTAATAGTTGTATATTCGTATGGTTACCATTACAGTCCATTCAAAGACCTTGAATAAATTTCATTGATCTGTGTATTAAACCTGGTGGAAAATAGCTTGCATAAGATCTCAAAAGTTATACGCTATCATCATCGGTATTATTATGTTAAACAGAACAGTCCTTTTCGTGTGAACAAGAATAAAAGTGCAACCATCCTCCTGTGCAGCTGTTCAAACAACGAGATTGTCATTGTCTTCGATCACAATAAAGGAACCTTAACTCTTTAGTAATCAACTCCCTTAGTCATCGATCTTTGTCTCCCTTGTTAATCCCTTATTAATTAAATTGCCCTGTGGAGTCAATTATATAATTATTAAATTATAAATTAAATAATTAATGTCATATTTTTTTCTGTATGTGTGTAATTAACCCAACTATCATTCCAATTCTTTTTTATCTGCATAAAATAAAAACATACCCACAGGGCTGGAAAGTAGAGCAACGAAAGTGGGAAAATGAAACTCTAAAAAGAGATAAACATGTCCTATATATAGTACCATCGAGACAAATTAGAAGCAATAATAGTAATCATTCTATTGTTTATACACCCCGGAAGCTCTTTCAGAAAGGAAGATTGTTACGTCCTCAATCGAGCCTACTGCTGGACAGCAGGGGATGGCAGTGGACATGATTTGGACATCGTGGTGCCCATCCAAAGCGTCCACCTTACGACCAGGCAGATGCGGATTTCAATACTGTAGGCGTGGACAGTGTAAATTTGACAGAGTAAACTTTATAATGTAAATGAGCAATATAAACGGGACAATGTAAACTTGACAATATAAACTCCACAATATAATATAGAAAACAGGGCCGGCCCTAACAATTGAGGGACCCTATGCGAAACGGATAGCTCCGTGCCCAGTCTGGGTCGGGATAAGCATAACGTCAAAATTAAGATTTTGTATTAGAAAAAACATTCGTCTTTGTATTAAATTTGTATTAAATGAAAGCTGACAATGCCGTTTTTTTGTTATCACGCTTAGTATTGGTGTTTAATATATTGAATGACACCCCAAAATGACAATTTTGTCTATTTTTTAGGAGACTTTTATGAGTTTTCATGAGATTTTAATAATTTCATGAAATTTCTAGGACTATTAAAATATATTTTGCAATTACAGGAGATTTTCAGGAGGCCCTGGAAAATCAGAAGGCCGCGAAAACCCTGTTCTATATATAAGTTATAATGGTTTAATTTAATAACTTATACATAGAATTAGTGCGGGGCCCACTGCGACCGCATAGGTTGTAGTGGGCTAAGTCCGGCCCTGCCAGACAATGTAAACTGGACAATGTAAGCGTGAAGCCATTAACTTAAACAAGAATGAAAAATAAAAAGTGCTTTTAACTCTTTCTCTCCGTAATTATTTACCATATTCTGGTGGAATCAACGTTGTTATCGTTAGTTAGGAGAGAAAGAGTTAATGATAATTATAACGATACTTAGCTCAAAATAATGAATATAAACTATTTCAGCACCTTACAAGGGTAGGCCTCCACTGATGTCTCAATATTCTACTGATCCCTATTACGTATGTTATTAAATATCGATTCTTTAAAACACTTTTGCAAAATATATAGATATAGGTTTACTAATTTTTTTACTTATCAAAATTTAAAGGATAACCATTACTAAGTAAGTAATTGATGATAGACTTGATCTTTTTCACCCCGCTCGCCCCCCCCCCCTTATCTCCATCCCTTACTATTTGTCACCTCCTTTTTCTTAGATAGTCTTAAAACAAATAAGTGTGTAGTGCAATTAGGTTATGTGTATTGGTACTAAAGACCAGCTGTCCAAGTCACTCCAGTTGCTTATCGTCGAGGTCCGGAGCTCGTTATCACGTCTGGCAGTTTGACAAAACACACACACACACACCGACATGTTTAAGTAATGAATAAAGTGGCGAGCAGCCAGTGTTAACACGGGATCTAGTCGCGCTTGGCACCAGATTCACAGACTGACACACACACACACACACACATGCACGCAATCATCGTTACCATCATCTCTCGCCGCCCACTGGCGCACGAGACAATAACAAGGGAGCACCATTTTCTTGGTGACCCCGGACTATAACTTCTGCGTCTGGGAAGATAGGTCACGTGACGTCACTTCCTTTCATTCTTTAACCTAAATGTTTTACATGTTTCTGTTTGTTTGTTTTTTTCCTTTTTTTTTTTCCTTACCTGGGATGTCCATCCAAGACCAATAGTAACTGAAGGCATGAATACTAACCTGCTACGTCACAACCTGAGGGCAATGATTACCAACAGCTGCCATACCGTACAGATATGTGACATGGCAACATGCTATCAGTCTAAACTGCCCACATGTTGCGACGTTGCAGGTCTGTAGTCTCGCCTCGACACGGCTAAGCCAAAACCGTGGAAAGTTAAACGTAATAATTACTGGCAGTCTGCTGTTGATCTTCGATGATTTTAATACAAATTACGTTAACACTGAATTTGGTTCGGAATTTGGTTTAGGATTCAACCCTTGTTGCAGTGCAATAGAGAGCAAATTTTTTTCTATCTAAAATATGGGGACACTTTGTAGCATTGCGCAGGCACTACTTTTTTTTTTTTTTTTTGCAGCATTGGAATCAATCCGCCGGCCATGGAAGCAGACGACAAGACATGTTATCGATTTATTTGTACTCGACAGGTTAAATACATGTAAGATTTTACTGTGACAGATTTACCGCCGTGACCCGATCGTAAAGAGCAATCGATAATGTGCGTTGAACGTATGACATCATCGCTTGGTATATTCTTCTTGGACCTTTTTTTTTTTTTTTATTATCTCGATTAAGTTAAGCGTTTGGCCTTAGGATGACTAAATGTCACTTAGGTCAGGTATTGCCAGCAGAATGTCACGGTGACACAAAGGGCCTCCCTGGGAGGTTGTTATTACTCTCAGTGTAAACCATTGATGGCTATGATATGTGAGTTATCGTCTGGAGATAATTCCCCCCCCCCCCACCCACCACACACACACCAAGGTGTGTACATCGGGTTTATGTTCTGCTCACACGAACGCCTCGCAGACTTATCGCAGGGGCGCTCCAAGGACTCGTCAAACTAACAAACGTCAGATTTCTCACACAGACGCCCTACGAGCGTATCACACACCACATAATCCCCACATAGGGACCATGTAAACTTGTGACACGGACGCCACACTAACGTATCACACACCACATATTCCTCACATAGGGGGCAGGTAGACTCATCACGCGGACGTCACACTAAAGACTCGTCACACAGACGCCCTACAAGCGTATCACACACCACATATTCCTCACATAGGGGGCAGGTAGACTCATCACGCGGACTCCACACCGCCCCCCTCGAAGAAACGCTCCTCAAATTCATAACACAGAAGAGCTTTTTGATACCGTGGTATTATTCGTATTAATCGGTGCTACTTTTCCAAATGGGAAGACAATATTGTTCATTACTTGCATAGCAACGTAAACAAATAATTTCAGTTTTAAAGTTGCTAATACATTTCATACGCTCTTCAATTAACGATATCTTTATTGACTATTAGAAAATGTTACTATAGAAATGTGTGGTACTATGTGTTCTAAATCAGAAGCTCGATACTGATTAGCTAATAATACTGCACGTTATCTCCCTTGTTTTATTTTTAGCTATCCACACGTTGAAAATATTCAATGCATGTAAAATATGTGATAGTAGATTTGATAACAGTCGAAGGTGCAACACCTCGGACTAAGATTATTCGTATTGACATTATAATCATTAGTTGCAGTAATTAAGTATTTTTATCATATCAAGTTGCTTAATTGCACATGTTTTTGACTTGATTTTTTTTTTAACATTAACATAGAGTAATATTTAGGAACGGGGCCTTTTAAAATGAGGATTTGAACCTTTCACAGATCACGTTACGAAACGCTTGAAACAAATTTCAAAATTAAAAGTAAAAAAAATATAATAATAACAAAAGTATAAAAAAAAAAAAAAGAAAACAAACTAAGCTTTTAATTATTTTTTTTTTAAATTGTAAGATCAAAAATAATTAGACGTAGGTCTGATATTTTACCAAGTAAGAAGTTAGTCACAAATAGTTTGACCGTTTGTGAAGCCAGGCTTCGTTACCAAGGGCAAGGTCAGGAGAAGCCTGACAGTTTTAGAGCTTCAGAGATCATGGCGGTGCTTTCATTCGCTATCTGGATGCTGTCAACAATCACATGGTTAGTTGACTGGTTTAGGTGGTTGTGGGTAAGGGGATGGGGGAGAATCGTAAGTCCAAGACATATAAATGGTATTTTTAAAAAAAAAACGAGTGGAAAGGGGAGATAATCTACAGCAGTGATGCCCAAACTACGGCCCGCGGGCCGGACGTGGTTCCGACCGGCCCGCCTAAACATCGGCACAAAATGTAGAAATAAAAATGAAAAGGTTGAAAAATGTATTTTCTCAATGTTAAGAATTTTTCTTTGATGGATTCATTCTAATCTATAGTCTTTCTAAAACAAACCATTACAAAAATATGGTGGCATTGTTGGTTATAGCCGCTAAGAAAAGTCTGCTAAGTTACGCCTAGAAGCTAGCGATTGACTAAAATATTTACCAAGAAGTCAAGAAAGTGAGTCGGCTGTCATGGAGGCTACAAAGTTGCTCAAATTTAAAGAAGAGAAATGAAGCATACAAAATTCTTGCTACCACGTGATAGAATAAAATCGACCTGAAAAAAAAAGTTGAAGCTGTCAGCCCTTGTGGCATGACAATCGCAAAATGAGTGGACGATGTTGGTGAAAATCTCCATTTAAAACTAAAGGACAGAGCAGCAGATTTTGAAATTATTACTATTGCCGCTGAAGAGTGACACCAACTGGAACTTACTAAGCTGGACTTCCCTGCTTGAGAAATTTCGAGCAATACAGACAATAAATTTCTACGCCGTGATGTCTACAGAAACCTTGCACATTTTCGAAAACAATTGCTGGGTAGGATCACAATGTTTACAAGCATTTAATTTAGTAGAAAATCTTTTTTAGTTATAAGACACCTGAAATCTTTGTTACGTAATTAGCTTATCGGTGTACGTAAGCCTAATGGAGCCACAGGAATTGTAATAAAACAATTTTAAATGGTTTATTCTTTATTTCGAGGCGCGGTGGCTGAGCAGTAAGGCGCTTGGCTTCCGAACCGAGTTCCCAGTAAGAATCCTGGCGAAGAATTGGATTTTAATTTCGGGATCTTTTGGCGCCTCTGAGTCCACCCTATTCTAATGGGTGCCGTACATTAGTTGGGGAAAGTAAAGGCAGTTGGTCGTGTGCTGGCTACATGAAACCCTGGTTAACCATGGGTCAAAGAAACAAATAGATGACCTTAACATCATTTGCCCTATAGACTGCAAGGTCTATCGCAACTATTCTCTATTTCATATTTGTGTATCTTTTGTTAATGTGGCCCGTGACACGAGTGTCGGAAATTAAAATGGCCCGCAGGCCGTATAACGTTGGGCATCACTGATCTACAGTATCAGTCTAGTAAACTTTGGTTAACTCGTACTCCGCTAGACATAGCACCGCAGAACTACTTGTGTTGTACGGGAAGATAACAATGACGTAAATAAACTCACAAATGACACTTTCGGTTCTCCGTAACTTTTTTTTTTTTTCATATTTAAAAAGTGGAATTCGGTTAAGCAAAGGGGGGGGGGGGGGAAGAGAAAGAAAGACAAAGAGAAAGGGGGGTCAGATGAGTTATATAATGAAGAGAAAGAATTGAAGTCTTGAATAGAGAGAGAGATAGAGACAACGAAATCAGATTATGAATCAGACTTAAAAGTAAATGTTCAGACTTAAAAGCAAATGTTCAGACTTAAAAGTAAATGTTCAGACTTAAAAGTAAATGTTCAGACTTAAAAGTAAATGTTCAGACTTAAAAGTAAATGTTCAAGGAGTTAGCAGCTAAGAGAGATTTAATGAACAAAAATAAAATAATATATTCATTTTGTCATGTTTCAGTGTACATACATATATTAAACATACATGAATAGCAGCACCAGGGACCAAGTTTTTAAGAGAGAAAGTAGTGAATTGAATGCGACGAAAATAAGGGACTGCGCCGACCGAGGCAATGTGTATGAAAAGTGTTTTTTTTTTTTTATAAGTCGGTAAATCTTCCAAAACACACAAATACTTTCTCTCTATCTCTATCTCTCTTTCTCGGAGTCTTTCTCTAAATGTTTTAAAAATGTTTTACATAATTCGGATGTTCCTTCAGAGTTGAAGATAGCTTACTTCCTAGTCCAAACCTCCCGCAGGACGACGGGGGATGGGAGCGGGCAGGGTTTGAACCCTCGACGGTCGATAAATCCGAACGACAGTCCAGCGCGCAAACCGCACGACCAGGCAGCCATCCTATCACACACACACGCGCGTACATAGCTGTTTTCTCATATCCAATCTAAAGGGGAAAAAATAAGGGTGGGGGGGTGGGGGGGAGCAACTTTGTCAAAGGAGATTGTGTCATGGAAACCTGTTGACGTCCGCAAAAATCTGTTTCCTTTTTCTACTCTCGTCTGCCTGCATCTCATTGGCCTTCCCAGCAGGCAGTTCTCCTTCAGGGAGAGTCAGGGGGGGAAAGAACAGCCGACTTGATGACGTAATCGCAATTACAAAATGACAGCCAGTTGAAAAAAATAATAAAACGAAACAGAAGAATAGCTGTTTTTATAGCGATCGAGTGGGGGGGGGTGAAGTTTTGATTATATCAGTTTCATCCGTCGGTAAAAAAAAATTCACAAACTGAGGAAATCTTTTATTTAGAAAAGAGAAGAAAAAAATCAAATCTTGTGTCAAGATTTTGGAAAATACGCCAGCTTAAGCTGTAGGTATCCAGAGTACATGGCCAGCTTTAGTACCATCTTATCCAAGACCATTGCATATAAAGATAGATAGATAGATAGATAGATAGATAGATAGATAGATAGATAGATAGATAGATAGATAGATAGATAGATAGATAGATAGATAGATAGATAGAGAGAGAGAGAGAGAGAGAGATAGATAGATAGAGAGAGAGAGAGAGATTTATAATGAAAAAACAATTGAGTTATGTTTGTAACAATAAAAATATAGCATAAGAAAAGTTTGTAAAAAGATTATATCCCTGTTTCCGGGAAGTCGGAATGCTGGAATGAAAACTGATGTCATCGTCATATTAATCTGATCACCTTCAGCCATGTTTGGACTTTGTAGTCTTAGACGAGAGCCACACCTGGACCTGGGGTTTTATACGCTCATTACGTTATGTTCTGTTCACATCTATACTGTTTCCCTATCATTACGTGACTTAATTCTTAGTAGGAGGAGTCACGTGCACACGTTATTTCAGAATAGTTCAGCAAACTATGTTACCAAGGGCCTGTGGCGCAATGGATAACGCGTCTGACTACGGATCAGAAGATTCCAGGTTCGAATCCTGGTAGGCTCGAATTTTTTTTTTTCATTGTGTAAAACTTCAGGTGTTCATTTATTTTAATTGCTGAACAAAATGTTTACTACTAACATGCAACGGTCATCTTTGGTTCTTAAAAAAAAAATAATGATAACTAATGATGCACAAATGTAAACATTATGGAGGTAATTTATACATTATACTGGAAGACTAAACCCGTGAATTAGCAGATAACTCTGAATATATGTGTCCAACAATATCCCCTTAATAACTAGATATGTATAGAAAGTGAAGCGATGGTATGTTAAAATGTAAGACAGAATATTCACACTTAATTTACAAAATAAAATACTCAAATCGTGCGTGTTACTGCTAGGATACTTCACATTCACCTATTCAGCAACAAGTGGGTCACCACAAGCAAAGATACTATGCACAGAATAACCAATGAGGAACGGAGTCTCTGTGAGTGTCCTGCATGGATGGGATGCAACACAATCTAATATTCTAAATCCATCTTTTATTCTTAAACTTTAATACTCATATAAATAGATATATATATCCTAAAATACATATCACCACATCTTATAATACTGATGACCACATTATATAAAACATGTTTTTTGTTTGGTGTAATGCACAAATTGTAAGACAAATTTCCTTACGGATAATAAAGATTATTATTATTATTATTATTATTATTATTATTATAACCACATTCTGTAATACCTATGACCACATCCTCTGATTCTCATGACAATATCTTCTAGTACCTATGACCACATCCATTAACGTTCTCCCACACAAGTAGTGGTCAGCGTTTTTAGGTATAAGGGCCATATAAATAACCGACAGATCATGTCAAGGGTAGCATCGCTGCAAAATAATAATAATAATAAAAATAATAATATCAACCGAGGGGATAATAACAACTGACCTCACAGACACCTTCAAGGCCCTTGGCATTTCTAGGAACATCCTCGTTGCCTATCAGAGGGCGGTACTTCTGCAGGACTGCCACATCACCAGAAAATTCCTCAGTGGAAACTGTTAAAGGGACTACGATGAATTTTGTTTCTATTTAGCGAAACTCGACCCTGGCAGCGCCAGAGAATGACTACTCGTTCATTTCTAACATAATAATAATAATAAAATCCTCGAGTCCAATATAACCAAGTCTGATCGCGCTCATTGGGTTCTGTGGCCAGAAGTCTCGAGAAACCGGACAGCACAGCGTCAAGGGCCTGATATGGCCCTCGGTTCACAGTTTGAACAGCCCAGGCCTATACTTATACACCTTGCGACATTCCGGTGCGTCACACCAAGAGGACAATTTGAAACCAGAAAGTTGACGTCTGAACATCTCACATTATCGTTCCCTGTCCTCGAGACGTCAAATGTGAACACTTCCTCGGTGTGGCCCGGGGACTGGTAGAGACATGCAGCAACGCCAAGTATTGTGTAGCTCTGCTTGTCATCATGCCTACGTCCTCACATGACATGTATAATGACATCAACAACATTCATGTGCAGTAATAACCCCAGGTCGTAGCTTTATTACTAGACTCGTAAATGCCAAAAAAAAAGTATAAATATATATAAAATATATAAATCACAATGTAAGGAGTATGTAAGTATGTATGTATGTATGTACATATGTATATATGTTTGTCACGAATAGAAATCAAAACCGTTTGACCAATCTTGTTAAAATTTGGCATGAATGTTCCTTAAACCACGGAGGTGAACGTGGTGTATATTTATTGTGCCACTCAAAACAGAAAGGCCTTAAAAATAATTTTAAAAAATAATTTAAAAAATCACCATAACTTTATCTCTATTGAAGAAAGAAACTTTATTTAAACAAATCTCGTGTTCACTGTATGTTATATTTGATATAAATATATCAGCTAAACTGGTAAACCAGTGGCGTAGCTAGGGTGGGGTATGAGGGGGGAAAAATTGAAAATCCCCCCGAGCCCCCACTTGAGGGGGCCACAAATAAGTGTTTGTTTTTTTTTACTTTAAATATTAAGTACTAAGCAAAATGCATGGGCCCCGAAAGAGGTCAAGCCCCCCCCCCCCCGGGGCCCCTAAATGAAGGAAAATTACTAGCTTCGCCACTGTGGTAAACTCATTTTCACATTCTCTTTTCGCTCAATAACTTGTAAAAGATTGTGACCAGAAAGACATCAACTTGATATTGGCTCAGTAAAAAAAAAGCGGAGGATATGTCCACACGAGAGCACTAAAATTGTTCAATTGTTTAGTGACCTCCAGAGTCAGGGGCACTAAGGGTGGTCAGAAAGCTTCAGCCCTTCATAAACACTCTAGATCTGCCGCGTGATGGACAGTCAAAATTTGACCTTTTGTCGCCCTCATCTCCGTTCCTTGCACTGACCTTTGGCATTGCCTCGAGCCCAAACTTCCAGTGAATGGTCAAATATAATTGTATACAGGACGCGCCTTGTCAAACGTGGGCCTTAGAGGCGGGACAGGGACCACTCCGGGCCACTCGATTTAGACATTTCAGTTGCATATTACTGGACTATAACCTTTGCCATACTATTGTAAAAAAATTGTATCTATGATAGACGTTGGGTCCATCGGTGCCTTATATATCTGTTCCTCCGCATTCTAAACTACAGTGATAATAATCCATTTTTAAATACAATCCACTGTACGGTTCTAAAACGGTTTAGGTCTATATGAATATATCCAATAAAACTATTGTGCGGTGCGTAAGATCCACGCAGTAGAGAATTCAAATAGCTAGTAACAGCTCACACATTTCCTAGACAAACTGTTTGTCAGCATAAGTGCACAAAAGATATTCTCATTTGATGAATAGCCAGATTTTCATAAATGGCCAGTTTGGCTCAGAGCAATTCATTAGAAAGTTAGGTAAACTATTTTCTCTTTTTTTTTTACGTTTGACTAACTTTAAAATTATGTTTTGAAGTGGCCAGGAAAAAGTCTATCCAGAAGCTTGAGCAGGCAATCGACGTTCAAATGACTTCAGTGAAAAGGGGAAAAAAAAAAGTTTTTTTTTGTTCATAGATGTTCTTTATTTAAACGGAACGTGAGGGGTTTGAACCCAGCTAATACAAGCATACAATTGCTTTTATATCATTTTTTTTTTAAAGTTTTCCTCGTCATTTGAATGCATTTCTCAACAATCTCCCTTTTCATTGATATCTTTTGAAGAACAGCCCAATAAACGGCTACACTCTATCGTGTTTGCGGTCTGTGGTAGTCAAGTAGATATTTAGTAATTTCACAGTAAATATAGGAGCCCCCACCGCGCCCCACCAGCCCGCCACGTTTAACCGTGGAAGGGAGGGAAAAAAAATGACACAGAACTGTGTGACAATTATATTTTGTGGTGAAGCAGCTCCGGGTCCTCCCTGCACGACCCTCCTCTATTGGTGATTTGTCACGGCCGCGTTCACACACCTTCAATGTGATCCTGTGTTAAAGGCAATCGTGGACAAAAAAAAAAGGAGGGGGGGGGGGGGGGTTAACTGGTGGGAGGTTGGGGGGGGGGGAAATAAGGCCACAATTTGAAACGGTTTTATGAATGAAAGCCGACCTCTAGGATAAGTCACTTGGTCGGTGCGTGCAGTGAGACGTGCGGACTCATTCAGAACTCTGAAAATCGCAGCAATTAGAACATGGTGCTGTGAAGCGGCGAGGTCTACAGAACCGGGGGGGGGGGGGGGAGGGGGGACCCAAAAAAAAAAACGCAGCTGCATTTTCAAGATCTACAATTCTAGATGCTTCTTAGAATATTATGCAGCACACTATTTTGTCTTACAAGTAAAGTTGATTCTCGTGGAGCCCGTGCCGAGGGCCTGTGGCGCAATGGATAACGCGTCTGACTACGGATCAGAAGATTCCAGGTTCGAATCCTGGTAGGCTCGGTAATTTTTTTTTCTTTCAATAATCCTTTTTAAGGATTATTATTTTAAATTACCATCAAGATCAATATAAACAGTCTTAGCCTTAGTTGATTGTTATCTCCCTTCTTACATCAATACCTTCGATGAAGTCCAGTAGAGAATCGGCGCCATTATCCCGTTGATGGTTAGAAAGGCTTTTATCCAACCACCAGGCCTGGACATGGGGCTCTTCACCCCTTACATGAACACAGACCGCAGACTTAATGGTAAATTCAGACTAAATGGTAAATGCGGACTGACTGATAAATAGATTATCTTGTAAGTTACTTGAACTGTGATTTCAAAGAATATCATACCATGTGCTCGTCTAGCCCCATGCTATAGATAAACAACCGCACAATTACTGTCACATCTTTCAATAGAGCAAGAGTTATCTCCCCTTTTCTAAATAAAAATAATTCATTGCCACTAATTAATTAACTTATTTGTTTGGTTTTATTTATGCCTGCAATAGATCGATAGAAAAAAAATAAATATAACAATGTTGATAGAGGATATCTAGGCCTCTTTTTTTTGCACCTTTAACTCTTGAGATGTACGCAGCACTAGAATATATTGTTTCTCTCCAGTGGACAGGTTTTTAAAAACTAGTTTAAACTGGTGTTTGTTGGCGGCGCTGCGGTAACATAGAAAGGGGTCGTGGGGAGGGGGGACTCATTATATTCTGACATATACTCACTCATGGAGGCGCGGTGGCTGAGAGGTAGAGCGCTTGGCTTCCGAACCTGGAGTCCCGGGTTCGAATCCTGGTGATGACTGCGATTTTAAGTTTCGGGCTCTTTGGGCACCCAGCTGTAATGGGTACCTGACTATAGTTTGGAAAAAGTAAAGGCGGTTGGTCGTTGTGCTGGCCACATGACACCTTCGTTAACCGTTGGCCACAGAAACATCAACTTTACATCATCTGCCCTATAGATCGCAAGGTCTGAAAGAGGAACTTTTTTTTTTATACTCAATCATAGGCGTATCGTTTTATCTCTTCCGCACTTGAGAGATCGGGGAAAAAAAAGAGGGGGCATTGCTGAGCTTACTTTGCGAACTGCCAATTTAGCAAAAGAGTGAATGTTGAGCCATGAAGAAGGTAGCCATAGAACAAATTTTTACCTGAGAGAGCTATCAGAGGTAGACAGAGAAATAAGGACTTAACTAACAAAAGAACGTGATCCATCAAGATGTGTCTGCATACTGTCACCAGCACTTTATCTATAATCCCTCACGGAAAATTGGCATGCAATTTCCTCAAAGCTCTTCCATGATTGAAATAAAAAACATAAACGCAATAGTGGTGGAGCTGGAGAAGATGACACAGATAACGCAAGAATTCGATGGTGGAAATTAAGAGAACATGAAACTAAAATGTTATTTAACCTTGGTTAGACCAATAATAGAATATGCCTCCTCTGTTTGGGACCCCTCGACTCAAGAAAACATTAAGAAACTGTAACAGACACAAAATAGGACAAATTTGTACAAATGCTCATTTTTCCATAGTGCTATTAGAGCATGGAATGGGTTGCCCGAGCTAGCCAGGAAAACCAGTGACTTGGCAGAATTTAAGTCATTGGTTAACATGCATGACTTAATGCATGACGCGTAGGACGTAATCATCTTCTTTTTTGAACTAACGTCTGTATTATATAAGATAAGATTTTGTTTACCCTGTTCTTGGACGAAACTTAGAGGGAGCAGTGGCTGTAAAATTCGGGATGGACAACTTGTGAAGAATCATTTTTTTCCCCCTTATTACCAAAACGAGGCTTTCTTTTGAAAATGGGTTAGCGACTTCCGGTGAAACCGAGATTCCGTGTATTGTTTTGCTCTCTCCGCGTCATAGAATTGACTTTAGCACTGTGCTTTAGGATATGGCGGTGGTACAAAGCCAGATCGCATTACATCAACTATTATCTATGATGCGCAGAGCTTAAAAGGCAGAGATGAAAAGAATGCAGCAGTAAGATGGTCAGGTTGATTTGATTTTGATTTTAGGCACATCGGCACAATTTAGGCCATGTCGTGCCTGCATTCCCTTAAGGACTACTCTCTCTCTCTACATAACAAGATGGTCAGGCGTTGATTAACACGTTCGTTGGAACACACACAGATCCTTAAACTATGAAGTTCCATAACTTTTTGCAAAGTTTATATCAATTCATTTTTCCCTGTCTGTCTGTCGGTCTGGTAAAAATGTGTGTGGGTGAGAAAGAAATGGATGTGAGGGAAAAAATGTGTGGGTGAGAAAGAAATGGATGTTTGGAGAAATGAAATGAATTTGTGGGGAAAAGAAGAAATGGATGCGTGGGGAAAAAGAAATGTGTGTGGATGAGAAAGAAAGAAATGTGTTGGGGGAAAATAATGTGTGTGGGTGAGAAGATATGGATGTGGGGAAAAAATAAAAGAGTGGGGAAAATAAATACGTATGGATAGAAATGGATGTGTAAAAGAGAGTGTGTGTGAGTAAAAAGAAAAGAGAGTATGAAATAAAATTATTTAAAGGTTGAGAATAACAAGAAAAGAGATGAATTAGGGCAGACAGAAAGACAGACTAAATGAATAAATAACTGAGTCGATTTAAAAGAGAGGGACAACAAAGTTAATTGAAAATGGACCAAACAGAATAGCACCGGAAATAAGAAGCCTTTAAATAATTAGAGTTACAGCACTTGGGAATTTCGAAAGAGGGCGCTATCGCGCTCACCCAGCGCTTTCTTCCCCCCTCAAAAAAAAAAAGTATTTGCACTGGACAAGAAGGGTGTGTTCAGAGTCAAACTAAACAAGATAGGAGCTCTTCAGTCTGAGATCTGATTTAAGGGCAGAGGGGGATGGTTCGATTCAGACGAGTGGACCAATGATAGTCTTATGTTGACCGTGGTTATGGACTTGCTGTGAGTAATGAGCTGGAAGAGGAATGTGTTTGGGAAAAGGGGGGGGGGGCTATTCCGAGTATTTCAATGAAACTGTTCCCCAATTTTCTCACCCCCAGCCTCCAATGCCCCCCCCCCCATCCCCAATCACAAAGTAATGGGAGTGGCGTCTGAGAGGTAAAGCGCTTTGCCTACGAACTGACGGGTCTGGAGTTTGAATTCCAGTGACATTGTGAGGAAGAAATTATTTTAGATCGCAAGGTCTGGAAGGGGTTACATTTATACTTTCAACCTCAAAGTAGCTTCTAGTCGTTGTTGTGAGAATCCCTGGATAATCTTAAGACCGAGTGCTAAACATTTGTGTAGGTCTGTCTTGACGTGGCCATATTTCAAGAACTTGCAAAGACCTTCCTTCAGGTAACAATACCAGGACAAAGAAGAAGAGGCAGACAGAAAAAGCGATTGGGAAGACAGCATTATAAAGGGACTGGCTTGCCATTGAAAGAGGTTCTATCCAAGGCAAAAGACAGAGTGGAAGGGAGAAAGACGGTCGACAGATCTTGCGTGTTGCCCGAACGGTCCAACAGACTAATGGATGGTGAAGGTAATACTGACGTGATTGATTGGTAACAGAAGCGGGATGCGATAGACCTCACATCACTCAATTCCAATTACGGTAAAGGCAGAGAAGGACGAATCTGGACTGCAGCACAAGATTTCTCTTACTTACTTATTTACAGACATGCTTTCACAGAACATTATTCCGTCCATATGCTGACATGGAGATCGTTGGCTTTCTTCACCGATGTAGGCAATCCTTACCATACTTGAATGTAACTTCAAAAGAGAACGGTGGTTATATGAGTTTGTCCCAGAGTCGGAAAAAAGAAATGTTTTTTTTTATCCTTGTCTTTAAAAGTCTTTCCCTAATACGTTTTAGTGTTTACTGCTTCCATTTTGTGTAAAATCTTCTACCTTAAAATTATTTATCTAATTAACTCTCTCTCTCCGTTATTATTTGTTTCACATTAGGACGGATTTCTTCATTTTGCTCAATACTATTTCACTACCCTGTTATGATTAAGCTTTAATAACTTTGTCTTTTGTTATCAGAAAGTGTTTTATTTCGTATATAATTAAAGGAGTGTGCATGCTCTTTTTATATAACAAAAGAAAGTTTATAAAATTAACCATTAATTTAATTTAATGAGGTCAAATCAACGATGGTATCGTCAATTAGGAGAGAAAGAGTTAAAGTTGGATTGCTAGGTTCTCATTGAGACTAAATGTATGTGTATTATTAAGTCTTTAAATTGATCAGCAGTATTCATTAAGTTATGCGTGACGGATAAAAAGAAATGGCGTTATCAATATTAAACATAAAACAAAAAATAACAGGAAGTTGCGTCATATTCCAATTCGTTTTAAACAGGAAACGGAAGTCCGCAACCCTCTTATGCATAAACGTATGCAATCAGTGCAATGTTTAAACAGGATTAATTTTTTACTTCTTTTTTTTTTTGGCTATTGTCCTTTCTTTTTTTTTCCTCCTGAGCTCATCATATTTTGAACAGGTTCTACGTGAGATAAGTAGCTCCAGGTAAGATCAAGGTAGATGTGCACTGGGGAGATATACCAGAGGTTACATGAGTGCATGTGCACATCCACAGACCCGCAGACGACGGACGGATGGTGTTAAGAGGTGGGACGATCGATCGGCGTGGTGTCTGAGTGCGCACAGATGGAGGGGCCTCACGAATAGGGCGCTTCTTTTACAAGAAGGCGAACGCGGAGACCTTTTCCCATACGCCCAAACTAAACAAGGAGCCGGGGGCAGCGGCAACACGATGAAGGTCAGGTGGGCTTGAAAACTGAATTAAAAACCTAAACTCTGAAAATACAAGCTTGGGTTCGAGATCCTTTAAACTTTAAACTAAATTACGAGAGCGCAGAAAAATAGATGCTTAGAAATATATGATACTCATACCACGCAAGCATATTTAAAAAACAGCAATTTTTAAATTACATTTAAGTGTGTAAATTTAGGTGAGCACATATCTGCATATATAAGTTTCTATTAAGTGTGTATTACGTATATCGTTGCAGGGTGTGTATTTCCTAAATTGTTACCATACGACGAATCACCATGCTTTTTTTATTGTTATTTATTCTATTTTATTTATTTTATTTGTTTATTTCTTTGTTTATTTATTGTTTATGATGACAAAACTTCTCTTTTTTTTTTGTGTGTCTCTTTTTAATGTCATACAAACTTTGAAAGATCGGCGGCGCCCCTTCACACCCCTCCTTCTTTTATTCCACCAATCTGTTTTTTTTACGCCCCATGCCGTGGCGCCCAAAGGAACACCATACCATAACAATAAATGTCAGTGCTGGATTAATTATGGCTGGGGGGGGGGGGGCCACACTAACTGGAGGGGAAGAAAACGCAGAGGCGTGGAGGCGGTGGGTGCAGGGGGAGAAAAGGAGTTGGGGTGGGGGGGGGGAGGAGGAAAAAAATAGAAAGGAACTGAGACATGGGGCGCAAGAGTAGAAAAAAATAATGCGCTTCGGTGTCAAGGGTGTTATGCTGCAACTTGACTCTATTAAATAATTGTGTATAAAAACTTGACCTAAATATTTCTAATGATTTTTTGGGGTTACCGCCACCCCCTTTTTTCTCTTTTTTTTTCCTAAGAAAAAAGTCCTGTTTCCTCCTGATGTTCATTAATGAAAAGGGGGGTTTGTGTGCATTTTAATATACAGAATGCCCAGCGGTTCTGGCGTCTTTTAAAAAAGCAGTACCCAGGTACAAGTAAAACCGAAGGAGTTTGCTCTCTCTCCTCCTTGTAAGCGAGAAACGAACCGGGTTTGAATCACTGAAACAGGCCAATCTTGTTGCCTGGCCAAGTTTTTCAGCAACCCGATATGTCAAACCAGGCAGACCGAGGTCTTACCGAGAGATTAAACCTTTAAGTCACTAGGCACCATGCAAGCCGTTAGAGCGGTCATTAAATCAGAACGCCTTGTCTTTTCGGTGACTTTTATTCACTTGTCCTGCCCTCCCCTTCCCCCGCATTTAGGTTTTAATGACTTACTATAAAAAAAATTTGTAAGTATATCACTTTTTGGGGGTTTTGGACGGCTTCCCAGCCCTGTTCAATATCTAAAAAAAAAAAACACTGATCTATATAACTTTAGCCACTTGGTTATTCATTGTACAGACACAGCAAGGGTTTTTAAAAAAAAAATGTCTTGGAACTATTAATAATAAAACAAACTGAATCGAAGGGAAATAACTCAAAATTTACATCCAAATCTCTCAATACTGTAATATTTAATTACCAAAGTTAATTAATTACCACTGTGTAATGGGCTAATTTGGTTTTGATTGATTCGTGTTTTGTTAGGAACAGTGAATAATTGTGCTGAGTTTCAATTTGATCCAAGAACGGGAAGTGGAAGAACAAATAACGCCGACAGGTTGTGACGTGGCAGTATTCAGGCCTGCTATAACGATTAGTCTGGGTCCATTTCAAGACCTCATTTACCCGCCTCATATTCTTCCGATAGGTCCTATTTATATATATATATATATATATATATATAAATCGAGAATTCCGTAAATTGCGCCAGAAAATCAAGTTCCCCAACCACACAGTCACCGCCTCAGTAAAAATACTTGTCCACCATCTGGTCAAGTCGAAAGCAGGGCTCAAATCTTTTCTCGTCTTCGCCCGAGGGCGACGCATCTTACTGAGTACTTCATATGGCTGGCGCCCACTTCTGGGGTGGTCATCGCCTCTAGCGCGTGTGTTTGACAGGTCAAAGTTGATTTTAATATAAAAATGGACAATATCATTGTCTAAAAAAAAAAAGAAAAAGAAAAACTGTAGCTAAAAGAAAACTAGCTAAAATTCTCTCAACAAAATAAAATAACAGTCAACCAAATAACAGGAAAAGAGAAAGAGAATTTAAAACTATAATTTTAGCCTATAATTTTAGCCTTTAATTTTAGCCTATAATTTTAGCCTATAATTTTAGCCAATAATTTAAGCCTATAATTTAAGCCTTTAATTTTAGCCTATAATTCTAGCCTATAATTTTAGCTAATAATTTTAGCCAATAATTTTAGCCTATTTTTGTATTAGTTATTATAATTTTAGCTAATAATTTTAGCCTTTAATTTTAGCCTATTTTGGTATTAGTTGCCTATAATTCTAGCCTATAATTTTAGCTTATAATTTTGGCCTATAATTTTAGCCAATAATTTCAGCCTATAATTTAAGCCTATAATTTTAGCCTATAATTCTAGTCTATAATTTAAGCTAATAATTTTAGCTAATAATTTTAGCCAATAATTTCAGCCTTTAATTTTAGCCTATTTTTTTATTAGTTGCAATACTAAATCTGAAGCAGTAGTAGTGGACGAAAGTAAAAAACCCCAGAAAATATGCTAAAAGGTGCTAAAAAAAATAAGCAGCCAAAGTTCTGGACAGGCCACTATGATGCTGGAATTGAAGATCAACAGATGCTGAAGGAAGAGCGGGGTCATGGGGGTAGTCGAGACAAGAGGGTCAGCTGTCAGTTACCTTGGAGCGATGGGAACCTCTTCAAGGACTTTGCGGGCCAGGGGGGGGGGGGGGGTTTACGGTTGAGCGCAGAACGAAGAGACACTTGATGCGCGGATCAAGTGCGTCAGATAAACTCAATTCATTCCCTCGTATAAACTACTCCATCTAGGGGAGGCTACTACACTCTTGCCACCTTGCACTGACATAAAGGTTAGTTTAGACTGAAACATAATGAATACAGGATTTAAAAGAAAGATAAAATTATAAAAGAAAACAACACTAGTGCATTGCTAGCGCCCTTAAGACTTGGCCAAAAGAAAAAATCAAATAGGACATGGAAAAATCAAACTGGCCAAGGAAAAAATCAAATAGGACAAGGAAAAAATCAAATAGGACATGGAAAAATCAAACTGGCCAAGGAAAAAATCAAATAGGACAAGGAAAAAATCAAATAGGACATGGAAAAATCAAACTGGCCAAGGAAAAAATCAAATAGGACAAGGAAAAAATCAAATAGGACATGGAAAAATCAAACTGGCCAAGGAAAAAATCAAATAGGACAAGGAAAAAATCAAATAGGACATGGAAAAATCAAACTGGCCAAGGAAAAAATCAAATAGGACAAGGAAAAAATCAAATAGGACATGGAAAAATCAAACTGGCCAAGGAAAAAATCAAATAGGACAAGGAAAAATCTAATTGGCCAAGAAATAAAAATCAAATTGGCAGAGTAAAAATTAAACAGCCCCCCCCCCCCCCATCCCAAAAAACAAAAGTGGCTTCAAAACGTTCGCATTATCTACAAGAGAACCTGATAGCCTCGCCTAGAATAAGATGCGACGCAAAGATAAAGGCACGTTCCTTGTTCCATATGCTAGGACAAATTTGTACTAATGCTCCTTCTTCCCTAGTGCTTTTAGAGCATGGAATGGGTTGCCTGAGTCAGCCAGGAAAACCAGTGACTAGGCAGAATTTCAGTCATTGGCTTAACATGCATGACTAGATTGACCTACACGCGTAGGACGTAATCATCTTCTTTTTTTTATGTAAAGTCATATTATAAGATAAATTCACAGCATCTACAAAAGTATTTAATTAATATACACGAATAGATTAAACTATAGATAGGCGTAGACGTTATATTCTTCCATTTTGAAGGACAGGCTGTACTCTGTATATGAAATATTATGTGTACAGGATAACCGAATATGTTTTTTTTTTTTTAAGTTTGAATTCAAATGATTATAATTTGCGTAATTTTGTATACCGTTCAAACTTATGGACACAAAAAACGAATCAGAAATGTTTAACTTAGTCTACAGCCAGTTGAAAAGAATGTTAGTTAATTTTTTGTTGAAATGACTTGTCCTATTTAGTTATTTTTAACTAGGTCACCGGCCCAAACTGGGTCATGAATGCTAAAATAAATATTGGGCCTTGAAAGTGTTAATTCTCAAAGCTCGGCGGTCGTCCACTTCGACAACATCATTATATCCGTTTGACATCCTCCCGCAACGTCATTCCTTCTTTCTGTTTATTGCCGAACTAAAAATAAATTTAAAAAAAAAAAAGGGGGGGGGGTTGTTACAGGCTTTCCATTGACTGTTAAACAAGAGTGTGGGGGGGGGGGAGAAAACCAGAGGGAGATTAAAGTCGACCCTCGCGATAAAAACTGAAACTCACGAGGACAACAGCAAACAACGCATCGCGCCCCCTGGTGTGAAGAAAAGGATAACTCCCAATATTTATTTGTACCGCCTGGCAGTGCAGTGACCCCCCTCACCCCCACACACACACTTTGTTTCCCCCCTGGCCAATGGGCCACAGTTGACCCGTAGCTGTCAGATGGTATTCTATGTTAGGGAACTGAATTTGACAAAAAAAAAAAAAAAAACTATGAATAGGATAAGAAGAGAGGGGGGGGGTAAGAACTGAAAAAAAAAAGAAAGGGGGGTGGCTATGTTTTATGAATTGTTCTACTTCCGTGTTTGCTGACGGTCCTGACGTACGTGCCCTACGAGGTCAAACATGGCTACTGTTACGGATCACAGAAAGCTTTCACTCCTACAGCCCACTGCTCACTGTTTGACCTTGTCAGAACATTTAGTAACTCTCACTTTGAAGAGTTGGATGGAACGGAAAGTTGAGGACAAAAAATATTGGACTGGAAGTCATTCTGTTCTGGAAAGTTCAAAAGAAACAAAAGGGGCTCCGCAATTGTTTAAAATTGAAGACAAGTTGATGAGATAGCAGGAAACTATACACGTGCAAAGCAGAGAGAGGAGGCTAACCTCTTTATTTTAGTCAGTGTTCATTGTAAGATCTTACTGCGTTCAACTGCACCCAAAGCCAATCCTAAGTTTTTTTTGTTGTTTTTTTAAATACTGCAAGATTTATTTCCCTTTTTCTATAAATTATTATTATTATAGCTTTTATATTATAGCTTTTATATAGCGCTACTTTCATGCTTATAGCGTGCTCAGAGCGCTTGGGTCCAATCTCATTTGTGGACCAGTGGGGGGGGGGGAAGGGGGTATCTAGGAGTTGGCTTTAGGCGCTCATTGAACGCATCTCTGCCCGAGTCGGGTGTCGAACCTCCAGCCCCCTTCTAGGTTAGCCAAGACAAGCCAAGTTCAAGCGCACTTAGCCTCTCGACCACGCTTATATTATATTTTCTTTGTATATATGTTACATTTTTTTTTTTTTTTTACAGATTCGTGTTTTGTCATAGACAGCGAATATTTGTGCAAAGTTTTAACTTGATTCAAGTATGGTTAGTGGGGGCCGAGAAACAAAAACGAAGAAAGAAAGATTCCAGTGGGGCCAAAAAAAAAAAAAATAACAATATACAAATTTGTCAAGAAGTAAAAAACACAAACTGCACGAAACGAAAACAGAAATATTTCGTGTACGAAAGTCTCTAGCAAAAAAAAAAAAAAAACAAGCCGCCAGAAGCTAAGGAATTTTAAAACAGTCTTGAACAAGTGAGTTTAAAGAACTAGAGCAGCGGTTCTTAACCTTTTAAGCTTGGAGACCCCTTGTTACAACCCCCCCCCCAACTCTGCAACGTTCCCCACCTCCTCATCCCACCCCACAGCAATAGAAGAATAGACAACAACAATCCGTATTTCCGATGGTCTTAGGCAACTCCTGACAGATCGTCAATCGACCCCACCCCCTTTTCCCAAGGGGGGTCGCGACCCACTGATTGAGAAACCCCCCTGAACTAGAGACTGAAACTGATGAAGCATTAATTTGTAACCTTCTGGATTATAAGTTTTATTTTTAATATAATATTGTCATGGATGAATGTCTGTATGTGTTTCTTAATCTATTTTTACAGATATATGTCAGTTGGAACGTATGCGCGAATGACCGGAAGAGTGCTAGTTTCAGACAAGAGAGATACCTGCTTGGGATATGTGCCCTAAGTATAAGGCTTCTGTGTTTTGATTGAGTTGGAAAATGCTTGATGTAATTACAGCTGAACCTAGAGACACCTGGACACCATGTTCCATGGTGTTGGTTTCAAGAGAGATATTTAAAATATAGATATACTAGATTACAGGGGTTCTCAACCTATGGGTCGCGACCCCCTTGGGGGTCGATTGACGATTTGCCAGGGGGTCGTCTAAGACCATCTACACTATGGATTGTTATTGTCTTCTAGTGCTGTATCAGTGTGTCGGGGGTGGGGGTGGGGGGTCGCCGAAGAGTGGGGGATTGTAAAAAGGGGTCGCCGAGCATAAAAGGTTGAGAACCGCTGTATTAGAAGGTTGTGGAATATCACACTACTTCATTGCTTTTAACTTGTAGGCCTCTATGCTATAAAATTAGAGTACATTTCAGTGGCCTGTTGAGTTTGCTGTATTATTTGCTTAACATCGCCATACACAGCTGGTCTTGTTGATGTGATGATACGATTTAGTTTACAGTGTAAAAAGAATAACATGTAAACACATAAGCAACCAAAGTGGCCTTTCATTGACTCGACATGGTAAATACACGTAAACACAGATAAACACAGGTATAGAAGAAAACTGCTAGAGTCTAGTTGGTAGCTTAATGTTGCTTGTCAACTTTTATAATCATCAAAGTAAAACTAGGTCTACGAGGCAGTGATATTGAGATAGTGATATTGAGACAGTGGTACTGAAGCACTGGTACTAAGACAGTGATATTGAGATAGTGATATTGAGACAGTGGTACTAAGACAGTGATATTGAGATAGTGATATTGAGACAGTGGTAATGAAACACTGGTACTAAGACAGTGATATTGAGGTAGTGATATTGAGACAGTGGTACTGAAGCACTGGTACTAAGAAAGTGATATTGAGATAGTGATATTGAGACAGTGGTAATGAAACACTGGTACTAAGACAGTGATATTGAGATAGTGATATTGAGACAGTGGTATTGAATCACTGGTACTAAGACAGTGATATTGAGATAGTGATATTGAGACGGTGGTACTAAAACACTGGTACTAAGACAGTGATATTGAGATAGTGATATTGAGATAGTGATATTGAGACAGTGGTACTGAAGCACTGGTACTAAGACAGTGATATTGAGACAGTGGTACTGAAGCACTGGTACTAAGACAGTGATATTGAGATAGTGATATTGAGACAGTGATATTGAGACAGTGGTAATGAAACACTGGTACTAAGACAGTGATATTGAGGTAGTGATATTGAGACAGTGGTACTGAAGCACTGGTACTAAGAAAGTGATATTGAGATAGTGATATTGAGACAGTGGTAATGAAACACTGGTACTAAGACAGTGATATTGAGATAGTGATATTGAGACAGTGGTATTGAATCACTGGTACTAAGACAGTGATATTGAGATAGTGATATTGAGACGGTGGTACTAAAACACTGGTACTAAGACAGTGATATTGAGATAGTGATATTGAGATAGTGATATTGAGACAGTGGTACTGAAGCACTGGTACTAAGACATTGATATTGAGACAGTGATATTGAAACAATGGTACTTAAACACTGGTACTAAGACATTGATATTGAGAAAATGATATTGAGACAGTGGTACTGAAACACTGGTACTAAGACATTGATATTGAGAAAATGATATTGAGACAGTGGTACTGAAACACTGGTACTAAGACATTGATATTGAGAAAATGATATTGAGACAGTGGTACTGAAACACTGATACTGTGATATTGAGAAAATTGGTTCACAACTGAAGATAATTACATCCTTACACACACACACACACTACTCGAGGGATAGTGAGGGGCAGGGTACGGATCCTGGGACCATCGAGAAGACAGTCCAGAGCGCATACCACACGACCAGGCAGTCATCCTATCCTATATATGAACTAATGGTCAGACTTCAGCGGACAGGTGCTATGTCATTGAGGTTCTGTAGACGCCAGCATCGGACTGCAGTATACTAGAACTGGCTGATTCGGTGTACGTTAAAACTTGTTCTATTAATAACAAATTAATTTAAATAGAGCAACAGAGTGTGTCTTTGTGTCCCTTTAAAGCAGCGGTTCTCAACCTTTTATGCTCGGTGACCCCCCTTTTTTTTTTTACAATCCCCCACTCTGCTGCGACCCCCCCCCCCCCACACACACACACACATACAGCAATAGAAGAATAGACAATAACAATCCATATTTTCGACGGTCTCTGGCGACCCCTGGCAAATCGTCAATCGACCCCCAAGAGGGTCGCGACCCACAGGTTGAGAAACCCTGCTTTAAAGCAGATAGTCTTAAAGTTGCCAAAGAATTAATATAGTTTTACATTTTTGCTTATTTTGTTAGCAACGCTGATCCTGTGTCCTTGACATTGTTTATTTTGTCAACTTTTCTTAAATTACCCGTCTTCAACTTGTCATTTTTTTCCCTTAGGTTCCATTGCATTGCTTTCATATTTAATCATATCGCTTTCTCTTCTTCTCTTACTCTAATTTTTATTTTTTTTAATCAAATGTATTGTGAACATTTAAACGGATTAAAAAGTAATAATTCAAGAGCAGATCACTCTTGCTTGTTTAGTGATACTTACAAATCAGTCATTACTGTCACGAGAAGCAACTCTGATCCGATAACATTGATATAAGAATGTTTAAAAAAAATCTCTTGTACTAAATCCGTAACGAATACTTGGCGATACTATGAAATCTACAGATAAACCACACATGCAAACAAAATATGCGTCACCACACCGGAAGTGTTAGTCACAGCAGACGACATCTTATCTGCACACATTACATCATGCTATTTGAATTCATTATCTGAACATCGCCGTTGGAACACGAGAAGATGTATAGCCATGTCTTCTGATAAAGTCTATCATCACCTCCTGAACATCGGCGTATCTTTGCTTTGGATAAATATATCTGACCAAATCTATAATTACAATGTCAGTCAATTTCTGCCGCTGATAAGTAACCCCATAATATTTTGTTGTTTGTGAGATAAGAGAAATGTACTCCTTTTATGTCGCAATGTTTCAATCAAAGTTGTCCTATACAGAAAGACGGGAAACTGATATACTGGAGCATTATGTCGTAAAGGTAAAGCTATATGAAACTTAGAAGAACTGATATAGTGGAGCATTATGTCATTAATGTAAAGCTATATGAAACCTAGAAGAACTGATATAGTGGAGCATTATGTCATTAAGGTAAAGCTATATGAATCCTAGAAGAACTGATATAGTGGAGCATTATGTCATTAATGTAAAGCAATATGAATCCTAGAAGATCTGATATAGTGGAGCATTATTTTATTAAGGTAAAGCTATATGAAACCTAGAAGAACTGATAGCGTGGAGCATTATGTCGTAAAGGGAAAGCTATATGAATCCTAGAAGAACTGATATACTGGAACATTATGTCATTTATGTAAAGCTATATGAATCCTAGAAGATCTGATATAGTGGAGCATTATTTTATTAAGGTAAAGCTATATGAAACCTAGAAGAACTGATAGCGTGGAGCATTATGTCGTAAAGGGAAAGCTATATGAATCCTAGAAGAACTGATATAGTGGAGCATTATGTCATTAATGTAAAGCTATATGAAACCTAGAAGAACTGATATAGTGGAGCATTATTTCATTAAGGTAAAGCTATATGAAACCTAGAAGAACTGATATCGTGGGGCATTATGTCGTAAAGGGAAAGCTATATGAATCCTAGAAGAACTGATATAGTGGAGCATTATGTCATTAATGTAAAGCTATATGAAACCTAGAAGAACTGATATAGTGGAGCATTATTTCATTAAGGTAAAGCTATATGAAACCTAGAAGAACTGATATCGTGGAGCATTATTTCATTAAGGTAAAGCTATATGAAACCTAGAAGAACTGATATCGTGGAGCATTATGTCGTAAAGGGAAAGCTATATGAATCCTAGAAGAACTGATATCGTGGGGCATTATGTCGTAAAGGGAAAGCTATATGAATCCTAGAAGAACTGATATAGTGGAGCATTATGTCATTAAGGTAAAGCTATATGAAACTTTGAAGAACTGATATACTGGAGCATTATTTCATTAAGGTAAAGCTATATGAATCCTAAAAGAACTGATATAGTGGAGCATTATGTCGTAAAGGGAAAGCTATATGAAACTTAAAAGTTAAAAGCCCATCCTTACCCTAGGTCAAATAGGTGATGACATGACTTGTTAAGCCGGTCAGTCAATCATATGATTTACATACGAGTTAGCCTCCGACTTTGGAGAAACCGCTTAAAAGCGGATATAAGCCAATGTGTGCATAGGTCGTGAACAGTCACGGCCTATTGCGATTTGAGACTATATTTTGAGAACCGCTAAGCTGGTTGTGCTGTTGATTCAGAGAGGGACGCAGTATTATTGGTCGAGGTTTTCGTTTTGATTTTTAAAATAAATTAATCAGTCGGATTCCTCATTAGCAATGGGATTCTATGACATTCCTTCATTTTGTGTGTCTCAAACTGTTGAAATCAATTTTCTAGACCAAGCCAATTCTAATTCCGACATATTATGGGTATCAACTCATGTCAACACTGTGGTATCAACTCATGTCAACAAATGTGCTAATTACGTGGCTATGTCATAGAAGTCTTTCGTTTTTTATTTGTTCTCTTTTCTTGTTTCGATTTTTTTGTTTTTAAGTAAATATCTTATGCTTTAAAATAACGTCTTCAATCCCAAGAACTTGTAAAATAATGAGTTTCTCGACAATGTGAGGGCGCTGCAGAACCCCGTGTGTTGTATAGAAAACAACGGAGACGAGATCATCTACTTTGAGAACCGCTTCATAATTAAAGATATATATATATTTTTTAAAAATAGTCAAAAGTCAAGAATTCCCAGGTAGCGTCAAGTGATATCAGAAGCAGTCGTTCATGGTGCAGTCATTTGATACTAGGCCCCGAGTCTCAACTAGCAGGACTATTGTGTCCTTCGTAGTTCCCTCCCTCCCCCTTCCCTAAGTATCCCGGCATCACTCCAGGCTCGCCCCGGTGAGATACCAGGGGGAAATATATCTTTTACGTTAAGTCAACAGTCAAGACAATAGCAGAAGTGACCTACATCAACACCCAAAGGTGTTGCCCGCCACACACCCCGGGGGCTTTTCACACATGCTGTCTAAAACATATCAGGAGAGACGTGTGTACACACGACCGTTTCCAGAACGGGCCAGGAGCGTTGAAGGCTGGTATCGAGAGGAGGGGAAAGGGATCTGTGGACGGGGTGGGATCCCTTTCTACCCCTTTATCTCTTTGCGGTTGCTGGCGTGAGGTGTTTGCTTGCACCCCATTGCACCCCGTTTCATTTTCACAGCAAGGGCGTAGATGATGGGAGAGACTTAATTGAAAAATGATAAACATCTAATAACATGAAATGGTTGGAGTCTTTGGGATGGGGAGGGGGGGGACCTGCTAGACTGTACAATATAAAAGGCACATAATCGTAATCTATGTGAGACGCAAACCTGTGTATGCCTGTACTGAGATACAATAGTTGTCCAAATAATATATCCAGTGATACAATAGGTGTCCAAATAATATATCCAGTGATACAATACTTGTCCAAATAATTTATCCAGTGATACAAAAGTTGTCCAAATGATTTATCCAGTGATACTATAGTTGTCCAAATGATTTATCCAGTGATACAATAGTTGTCCAAATGATTTATCCAGTGATACAATAGTTGTCCAAAAATATATCCAGTGATACAAAAGTTGTCCTAATAATATATCCAGTGATACTATAGTTGTCCAAATAATTTATCCAGTGATACAATAGTTGTCCACATAATATATCCAGTGATACAAACGTTGTCCAAATAATATATCCAGTGATACAATGGTTGTCCAAATAATTTATCCAGTGATACAATAGTTGTTCAAATAATTTATCCAGCGATACAATAGTTGTCCACATAATATATCCAGTGATACAAAAGTTGTCCTAATAATATATCCAGTGATACTATAGTTGTCCAAATAATTTATCCAGTGATACAATAGTTGTCCACATAATATATCCAGTGATACAAACGTTGTCCTAATAATATATCCAGTGACACTATAGTTCTCCAAATAATTTATCCAGTGATACAATAGTTGTCCAAAAAATATATCCAGTGATAAAATAGTTGTCCAAAAAATATATCCAGTGATAAAATAGTTGTCCAAATAATATATCCAGTGATACAATAGTTGTCCTAATAATATATCCAGTGATAAAATAGTTGTCCAAAAAATATATCCATTGATACAATAGTTGTCCAAAAAATATATCCAGTGATAAAATAGTTGTCCAAATAATATATCCAGTGATACAATAGTTGTCCTAATAATATATCCAGTGATAAAATAGTTGTCCAAATAATATATCCAGTGATAAAATAGTTGTCCAAATAATATATCCAGTGATAAAATAGTTGTCCAAATAATATATCCAGTGATAAAATAGTTGTCCAAAAAATATATCCAGTGATACAATAGTTGTCCAAATAATATATCATATCCAGTGACAAAATAGTTGTCCAAATAATATATCCAGTGATAAAATAGTTGTCCAAATAATATATCCAGTGATAAAATAGTTGTCCAAAAAATATATCCAGTGATAAAATAGTTGTCCAAATAATATATCCAGTGATAAAATAGTTGTCCAAATAATATATCCAGTGATAAAATAGTTGTCCAAATAATATATCCAGTGATATAATAGTTGTCGTACGTCCAAGCGATTGATAAGGTAAATTCTGTAGTTGATGCTTTACGAGGGTTGTCCCAACAACGACTTTAACTCCCGCACATGAACAGTGACCGGCAGAGCTAGGCGGGTGGTGAAACGCCCCTGATTCTATAGATCTTTCCAGCTTCATCTGAGATGAGGTCCATCCCCCCATATAAGTTATGATTTATAATGAAAAATGCTCGCCTTCGAATACCCATTTTATAACCAAAGCTATTCTCTTACGTTTAAAATAGAACAAAGAACAGATAACTGGGGCATCACTATATTTTGGCTGTGAGAGTTATTTTCACTTAACTGTGGAATGTCAAACTTACAATCTGATAACAATTTTAAACTGTTTTTATTTTTCTTCCGTATATTTTTCTTTCTTTCTAGCGGAGAGAAACAATCCCTGGCTCTTTCTTTCCAGAGTCATTTCTATGAGAATGCCAGTTAAAAAACAGACGGATATGACGTCATTGGACAGGTAAAAAAAAAAAAAACTTAAAAAAATAGCAATAAAAAAAAACGTTCAATTTATATTGTTTAAATGGATCGGATGTTCCTTCATAGTTGAGGATTATTAAATCCTAGACCGATTCTGGCGGAGGGCACAGGGGATGTCGGCGGTCAGGGTTCGAAGCCTGTCAGTTGTAGTTATTTTATCATATACATTTTCCCCTAGATTTTAATATTTAACTGGGTCATATTTAATTTTTAAAAAACTTTTGGAAACAAAAATGTTTGTAGCAATGCGCGAGTTTTACGAATAAAGTCAAAACTGACCAAGTCGTGTCAAATCTACGGCCTTCTATCCATATCTTACACGCTATGCGGTCATTTCATTTATTACTGCAAGGGGTTGGCTATTTATATGATCTTTGTCTAAACAAAAAAAGGTGTACCCATCAATGTTTGTAGAAGAATTAAAAAATGAAAGAAAGGAGAAATAAGAGTTCCGATTGAAACAAAAAAAATGGCGGGGCACATTTTTATTTTCGTATAAAGCAAGGAGAGATCTCAGCCTTCTAATTGGTTACCTCCTTGCTAATGAACCGAACCGAACCTACTAGGCAACATACATGACCTGGATATTAGACACATAAAGTACGTCACATCCACTCAACAACAGTAGCTCTAAAATGATAAGTAAAGTACCAATTTTGCGATCTATTGGGCAGTTGACGTAAATGTCGCTTTATTTGACGAGATGGTCATGTGGCCAGCACAGCGACCAAACAATTAATGTCAGATGTCCATTAGAGTTTGCTACACTCAGATACGAAATCCCGAAATTCAAAATCCAAGTCTTCGAGATTCGAACCCAAGACCCCTAGGTCCGGAAGCCAAGCGCTTTACTAGTCAACGCTCTAGCTGAGATAAAGGGGATGAGAGTTACTGTCGGAGCTGAGATACTGCCAGTGTGGGAGTTGAGTTAAATGGGTTTAATTAGAGTTAATGTGGGAGTTGAGTGTAACAAACTTAGTATCTAGGTATTTACTTTTTTTTTTCCTCTTAAGTCCGAAATAATAAAGAAATTCACTCATGTACATTAATTGCACCTATCTAGATCAAAATCTAAATTTATATAAAGTAAAATGCTCATATCTGAATTGGGAATATGTTCCCCCAGATAATAATTAGATCATTAAACTTAAAACTGACAATCTTTCTTTTTCTGTTCCTTTCGAGAGAATGAAAATAAAACAAGGGGACATTAATCTTACAGTATTCATTTGCTTTAAGACACGCTACATATCAGAATAACTTCACACGTACATGTAACGTATCGTTTCCTTACAGCTTTTTTTTTCATGTCGTTCATCAGTGTATATCTTTTATGCTTTCCTTTTCTTCCTTGATTCTAAATTATTGCCAACCTCAAAGCAAACTCGCCGTCAGGCTCGGGAAATGATGCTTTGTAAAGGTAATTTATAACCCATTTTTTCCTCAGCTCAGACATTATGTAATATTATGGTGACGTTCTGTGTATATATTTATATTTTCCCACTCTAGGAAAACATTAGCTTGAGATTATTACCGCCTTTGTTTTATGTAACATTATGGTGACGTTCTGTGAGAATATTTATGTATTTTTATTTTTATTTCAAAGGAAACAATAGCTTGAGATTATTACCTCCTTTGTTAGAAAAGATTTGACATGATGAGACATGAAAAAAAAAATCAAGAAAGTTATGGCCCTTTCTTTCAATTCCTGACATTACGAAAGAAAAAAGAATATCTCATGTTATGAAATGTTTTAGCAAACTTTAGGGGATTACCAGCTGAAGCCAGACGAAATATTTAATGCTATATGTCAAGACGGTTATTAGAAAATGTGAGTTGTCTAAGCGTCGTCTGGGTGTTCTAAATATAGATTTCATTTACTTTAATTACATTTCCTGTCTTGACAGGCAGAAGCGGAAGTGACGATTTGACCTTGAGCGAGACTTTGAATACGTATTTCCTTATTCAAACTAAAAAATCCATTCAAAATCCATTCAAATTTAGAAAATATCAGTCATAGATTCATGGCCGGCCTTAGGCATAGGCAAACTAGGGCCTTCAATGGCGTATAGCAATATAAATTCACAAGCAGTCAAAACGTGGAAGATATTGCAGTGGAGTTGAAAGCTTCGGCCTCGTGGAGAGTTGAAACATTAATGGCTGGGGGGGGGGAGTGTGCGCCTCAGTGAGGAAACAAACAGTGGCGTATACTGAGATAGAGTTCCCCCCGAAATGGGTTTTCTTCTTTGCGCGCCACGTTTACAGTAAGTAGGTTAAGCTCACTCCGCTAATGTGATACAAAAACAGAAGCACAAAAACAAAAATGAATAAACAAGGGGAGTGCCACAAAGGTCAAGAGTACCGCGGGTTGTCTAACCCAGTAACAATACATTAGCTTGAAATGGTGAATGCGTTTGCACTAACGAATAAACTGACCAGCTTTAGGGTATACAAATAGCTCACATCAGAAAACCTGGCGTCTGTTAAGAAATAAAAAAAAAACGCTTTCTAAATGATGTATGTAGTCCTATGTCCAATACACATTTTTAGTTTGTTCTACTCTTAAAATACACAACACCCGAACGTAACTCTTTCTCTCCTAATTGACGATACCAACGTTGATTTGACCCCCATTAAATTAAAATAATGTTTATTTTTATAAATTTTATTTTGTGTTCTATAAAAAGAGCATGCATTCCTCTTAAATTCTATACCAACTAAAACATTTTCTGATGACCCAACGACAAAGCTATTGAAGCTTAATCATAACAGGGGAGGGAAATAGTAATGAGCAAAATAAAGAATCCCATCGCAATGTGGGAAAAAAATTACGGAGAGAAAGAGTTAAAGACACCGAATTTCAAGCATATTATTGCTATACAGGCTTACAGGGGAAAAGCTGGAGGCAACTGGCTTCCGAATAATAATAATAATAAAAATAATTTAATTTATTTTTAAAATCGCATGTTAACAATCGTGATGTAGGCTCAAGGCGCTGTGCTAACAGCAAACATAATCACTGGATCTAAAAGGACAGTCTAATCTAAAAACGTTTTAAACAGTTAGGTCTTAATGTTCTTCTTGAAAGTAGTGTAGCGTGTTGTCTGTCTGAGATCAATGGGGAATGTGCACTGAAAAAGCCCGCGATTTTGTTGGAGAAACGTGAAAAATCCCCTAAAAGAAAGCAGACGACAGTAACAGACGACGAAAAGATTAGTTTCATTGGAAGCAGTATCTGTATCTGTAGATGGAAATTGGAAGCAGTATATTTTTATATGTCTCGCAGATTTCCTACATTAGCCCATATATCATTAGATTTAAAGACACTCCAGGACTTTGGTACAAAACCAAAAGCAGTAACATTACACAATGCACAGCCTAAGGAAATACCCAGAACGTTGCATGAACAAAGAAATATTTCATATTTCTATATGCTAGGATAAATTAATATAAGTAGGCCCTACTTAACAAGTGATACTAGAACATATATATATATAAACCTCAGATCTAGTGGGGAGCCTTTCCTTTCTTTAAGGGACACGAGGAATACGTATTGATGCACTTTGTGTAAGTGCGTGTTTGCCATCGAGTTTTAAAATGATTGAGAACCACTGCAATCTCTACATACATACAACACCAGAGATGTAGCGTGCATGTACTCTCACAGAAAGCTAAAAGCCAGATGCGTCAATCTAAGAACAAGAATCAGAAACCGGGGGCTTTGGGGAGGGGGAAAAGAATCAAGACGTGAGCCTTTTATTTCGGCTATTCGCAGGCGAGGAGGAAACACTTCTGACACCCAGAGTTAAACGATAAACCCGAGTCTTAGCTTTGCGCGGTGCGTGCAGCACAGTCACATCGACGTGCAGGTGAGTACATACACACGCAGAAGAAAATACTCACACAATACTTTTTTTTTTGTGCGTTACATGACATGAGGTTCTAGCTTTTTCTCTACCAGCCCGATTATGTTAGACGATCCCAGACAATGCTTGACTATACTAGAACTCTTCTTCATTGAATGATTAATATAAACACATTTTCAAGTGACATAATAAACGCTGGAGGGAGTGTGGGACATATAAAAAACAAGGGCAGTAAGAATCATAAAATGAGTGCTGTCGTGATGAATCAGCTATCTAGTGCGCTCCCCTTTATACTCAAACATAGACATAAATATATAGACTGGACGATAAAGTAAAAATTATTATGGGAAACATTTGGGAAAGGATAAGTTTGTATGAGTTATACAGCAGTTATGAGCAGTGTAAATATAAAAGTATTTATAGTTGTTTTTTTCAGCCATAACCTATATAATTGATAGAACCCCTTCTGTATTATTATATCTCTAATCCTGCCTACCAAATCTATTAAATTTACATAATTAAAATAATTATAAATAGTTTTAAATAATAGATTTAGATCTAGTCTATATAAATACTATAGTAAAAAAAAATACTACTTACTACTAGTACTATACTACTATACTCTATACTATAATTGTAAACTGTATAGTCTAGAGTCTAGTCTATATAGTTAGTATATATAAATAGTCTAGGGCTAGATTGTCACTAGATCTATAATCTATACTTATACTAGATCTAGTCTATAGTCTGCATGCATAGATGATAGACTGACTAGTTTAATAGTTAGTAGTAAAAAGTATGAAAAGTATTAGACCTAGCTAGTTATTACAAATATTAGTCATATTTATTAGATTTATATCTATCAATATTTGAATATTAAATTAGTCACAGTCACAGTGATACTGAATTATTCTGACTTAGGCCTACTGAAACTGAAAGTTAATGTGTATAATATTCAATTTTTTTTTTCAACCTTTAGAATTTATCCTTGGCCTATCGTACTACGAACATTAAAGCACGTTCTGCTCATTTTCTTTGACTTTTTTTTACTAAAAACTAATTCTAACAATTTGAATCGATAAGACGACCGCCATACATTAATAAAGAAGCCATGTCAACAAACATAGATCCACATCACAAACCTATATATATTTGCCTATGTCTATGATTATGAAACAAAGGCAAAATATTGGGAATATGGCAGTTTTGTACTTTTTAAAACTAAAGATCATAGTTATATATTGGCTGAAATGTTAGTCCTAGAATTTATAGCTCAATTGCCGCCATTTTTTTTTCACATAGATATAGTACATAAAACATATTTGACTTCCCCCAAATAAAAATAACTTCCTACTTCCAGTCTATATTTATTTATGTCTATGTACTCAAACCATAGACATAAATAAATAGAGACTGCCCGATTAAAGAGTTTTATGAAACGAAAATTTGTGACTTGCAATTTTGTGTACTTTAGTATACAGCATTTTATGAGCAGTATAAAAGTTAAGTATTCATATCTATTTCAGCCACACACCTATATAAGTATTACATAAGTATTACATATATTGTAAATAAGGAGGCAATGTAGTTTAGTATAATTCAAAAGAAAGAAGATCATGTAATTTTTCATAATTCGGAAATCCGACAACAATAGATATACATGTATTCAAGTTACATGAAGTTACTTCCTTTGGCCAGTCTATATTTATTTATGTCTATGACTCAAACCAAATCTAATCTTCGCGCTCTTTAGATTGAGATAGTGTGTCATTATTCTTGTACTGCAATTACAATGGTTATTCACTGACACACGCTCTAATAAAAATACAACACTCGCGTGTATCCACACAGGCATACACCCCTGTTTCTGACCTCACGACTACCTCTCACCTCTGTGGTCCGCCCTTTGAGAGAGAATGCAGGCGGTGTCCAGCCGTGACCAATCTGAATAGAAGGCCTGAACACTGACCTGTAACGTCTAAACATGAAAAGGACGAAGACGCCTGTGTGTAGTCGCTGAATGAACTACTTATGTTGTATCTGCTCTATTTATGTGTATGTTTCGGTTGTGTTGTCTTTATATGAGAAAAAAAAGAGCCATTGTAATCACAACAAATTTCCAAAAGGATCAATCAAGCAGTCTTAGTCTTAACGTCACAACATGTGGGTAGTTTAAATAGCTCGTTGCCACGTCACAGGTTTGTACGATATACCACTGACATTCCTCCCCCACCCACAACACCGTCGTCAGCCAAAAGGGTCGAATTTAAGTCTCGGGTTCGCTCGCCTTGTAAAGTTAGTAAAATGAAAAGCCATTTTGTGAGATTAACAGCAGATACTCAGCATTTCGAAAAAAAAGAAGGCAACAAAAAAACTGGATTGATAGAGAAGATGTAATACAAGTCATTAACTTAGAGTTAGACCCCCACAGTTTGCAAATGATTGTCTGGTAGATGTTCATCCAGGAAAAAGCAGAAAGTCTAATTCGTCTTGAAGTTTTCATGGCGTGCAATGATCTCAGAGTAAATTGGACTAATTTATTGACAACTAATTTGGACATGAAGTGGGATGTTACATCGGACTAATTTACTGGGTTAACACATTGGACAATTACATTGGACTAATAGGTTGAACAATTATGTGACTACTACATTGGACAAGTAGAGTTGATACTGACAGATTGAACTATTATGTATTTGACTACTACATTGGACAAGTAGAGTTGATACTGACAGATTGAACTGTTATGTATTTGACTACTACATTGGACAAGTAGAGTTGATACTGACAGATTGAACTGTTATGTATTTGGCTACTACATTGGACAAGTAGAGTTGATACTGACAGATTGAACTGTTATGTATTTGGCTACTACATTGGACAAATAGAGTTGATTCTGACAGATTGAACTATTATGTATTTGACTACTACATTGGACAAGTAGAGTTGATACTGACAGATTGAACTGTTATGTATTTGACTACTACATTGGACAAGTAGAGTTGATACTGACAGATTGAACTATTATGTATTTGACTACTCCATTGGACAAGTAGAGTTGATACTGACAGATTGAACTATTCTAGTGTTTCAAAACTGTGTTCCGCGGTACCCAAGTCTCCCGCAAGGTCTGAAAAGGCGTTCCACGAACTGCTGGAATAATTTACTAGTACGCCATCATGTGAATTAATGTGTCTAAAAAAAAGTGTTCCGCTAAATATTCAGAATGTGCGAAGTGTTCCGTTAAATAAAGGTTTGGGAAACACTGGACAAGTACAATAGGCAACTAAATTAAATTACGAAATTGGACATCTGACTTGTACATTGGACTAAACTATTTAAAGGTTGGGTTTCTATTATACTTTTAAGCTTTAAAAAAACATCCTTTAAAAAATGAAACAGTGTATACAATTGTTCGCTATTTCCATAAACAGAAAAGATTTGAAGCCAGTTGCTAAACGTAACGAGAACGAGGCTGAGACCAAGGGCAGCTGGGAACACCTATTGTACCAGATGGCGCCCCTGTCTTCATCCTTTGTTTACATTCGTCTTATGGCTTGCTCACACTCCAGCAGGAAGTACAAATTATTCAATAAACTAAAAAAAAAATTGAGTACGATCAATCTGACTTCCAAACTGCGAGACATGGGACATTGTAAAAGCAGATAGATCTTTATCTCTCTATATAATCACCCGGAATGTCAAACACAAATTAAAATGTAGAGATCAAGAGTTTATAGGTCAAAGTATGCGACCTTTGTGACCCAGATTGGAAACTAGTTAAGGGGGGTTGATACTAGGGTTGGATTGGGGGGGGGGGGGTGAGGGGCTGTTATCTTGTATGTGTATGTATGCGGGGGTGTACGTTTAGAATGAAGGGGGAAAAATGTTCTGTGTCGGAATAGAAGAGGTCAGGTAACGTTAAGCCTGCTGCTGATACCTAGCCGTGCATAAGTCTTATGGATTAATTACATTTTAAATTTATTGTTTTATTGTAGAATAGACTTATTACCGAGACTTCAGGGAATATGATATTTATTTTATTTCACGTTATACTGACATGATTCACATGATTCACATAATTCACGTGAACATTTTTTTGCCTCCGTAAAGGGCATAACAGAATGAGAAATCCGGAAAGAGTTCCAGAGGATGTACACTGTCACCAGAGAATGGCGCCATGTCCTTCAAAGCTGCATACATTATCAAGAGGCCCTAGAACCTTCCTTTGAAAGACAAAAAACTGTTTGGAGAGCTGCCCAATCTGGACACAGCTGCAGAATTAATCTAAGACTGTTTCCCAATCTGTGTTCCGCGGAACCTTAGTTTTTCGCGGAACCCTGGTGCTCCGCGAGGCCTGAATTCCACAAGCTACTGGAATAGTTAACTAGTAGGACACAAGGTGAATTAATTTCTCTCAAAAATAAGCAAAAATGTTCCGCTTAATACTCGGAATGTGCGAAGTGTTCCGTTCAGGAGAAAGTCCGGGAAACGCTGACCTAAGAACATGATGACCGCTGATATGTCCATGTGATCAGTCTTGCCCCTCGATAGCACCCCAAAAATAGTTGTGTACCACTAGAAAACAGCATTTACTTATTCATAGAGAAGTTACACAACTGAGTCTATGTTCTAAATGTCTGTACTGGTAGTTAGATTTATTCGCCAATTTATTCATAGTTGTCAGAAATCCTAAATCTTAAATATATCTCAATGTCGTGGTATTTTTTTTTTTTTTGTTTTATGTTTCTGTTCTTAACGCAACTGCGTCGATACTACAATAGAAGTAGTGAAGATTACAAATCGATAGAAACGGGCCCTTAAAAGTAGTCTATTTTATTATTATTATTATTAATGCCAAGTGTTGTTTGTGTCAAGGTTGCAAGACATGTGTAAACAGGAAGTTTATTTATACATTGAATGATTGGCATCTAGTAGCTTCTAGTTTCTATATGGCAGAGTGAATATGTAAAGGGAGATAATTAGAAATGAAAATTCTGTTTTTTTTTAATTGTATCTTCGCAATAGAAACTTTCAATATGAAAAGAAAATTAACCGGTATGTATATAGGGAATAGTCGAGCTTATAGCTCGGCTCGAAACTGAGTTTGTTCAGTTTATAAGTTTAAAGTCTCATGTTAAGTCTCACTAGTGTGAATTTAATTTTGAATAACGTTTATCGTCAGCATTATTGTTTGATTACAAAGTGTGTGTTCAATCTTTTTTAAGTTTTCTGCTTAAAAGATTAAAATATTTCTTCGCAAAAAAAAAAACAACACAAAAATAAAAAACACAGGAATTTTGTTATTGACTTAAACAAAGATTCCTTGGTACAGTATTGGATATTGGGTCATGAGCTTTAACTTCCGATTACATGTCTGTGTATTAACCAAATAACTCCGTTGTAACAATCGTATTGCATTTTGCCCAACTTTCACTGCGCTCTGGGGCGTTGTTTTGTGATTGAGGGGGGAGATTGAAGAAAGCTGTACTTAGGCGCTCAGAAAACACCATTCAGATCGAGTTAAATCTTGAATTTAAAAAAATTATTAGTCAACATCGGGATGTGAACTCATTCCCCTCTGTTAGGAATCTTCTATTCTGAAATGTCCACTTCTCGTACTTTTAGATAATTATCTCAAAGAAAAACAATGTGGACCGGGGGGAGGGGGGTAGGAAGCGACGGAAAGGGGCAAATAACTCTCCTAACTCTCGTATCAAAGAGAGCTTTTCAGAACCCTCTTATCTCCCCATGACAGTCAAATTTATTTTTTCTAAGACACAGGGGCAGATAATTGATAACGATGGTATTCAATAAAAATAATACACGGGAACCTGAGAAACCGCGAGAGTTGTCCCTCCGTGTGGCTCGCTGTGTGCCAGGGCCCTTGCGATAGTGGAGGGTATCAAAAGCTACCTATAAGCCGTTGGTTTAGTAGGTCAGATTTGACAGGTAAACATACACATGCCTTCCGCAAGATTTGAGCATGATATATTGACAGACATCAAATTGTCCGTGGAGTTGGTCGAACACGAGCTGACGGGGCGGGGGGTCATTTTCAAACCCCCCGAGATAGCATTGTTTTATTAAATAAGTTCGAATCAGGAGAGGAATGTTAATTATTGCTGTTAGGTATAAGTAAATTTGAACGGCTTTTAATGGTATTGGTTAAAGCTATTTACTGGGACGTATAGGTTTTAATTAATAAATACACATGGACTGATTCTATAAAAGACAAATTGAGTTGAAATGCTTTAAATAACAGCTAGATCTAGATAGCATTGGTGAGAGGCATTAAAGCTTTGGCGAGGTTCATGAGAGATAGATAGATAGATAGATAGATAGATAGATAGATAGATAGATAGATAGATAGATAGATAGATAGATAGATAGATAGATAGATAGACAGACAGACAGACAGACACCTTAAATATTAAGTCAGTAATTTGCATCATGGATAGAAAAGTATCAGATATCTCCTCTCTACCTCTCTCTTTTTCAGCCCTCTCTTCCTTTTTTCTCAATCTCTCTACCCAATTCTCTTTCTCTTCTTCCAAACCCCTCTAAATAAACTCTATCTCTCTTCCCCTTTCTCTCTTCCACTTTCTCTCTCTCTCTTTCCTTCCTCTTTTCCCCCGTCATCCTCCCTTCTCTCACATCTTTTTTTTCCCCCTCGTTTCTCTCTATCTCCTAAATCTAGTATTTACCCTATGTCGGATCACCGGAGTACTAGCATAGATTCATATAGAAACATATGTCAGTGTCATGGTACTTACATCGGTGGTGTACAAGCGCTTTCGGTTCCGGGGTCACATACATTTCTAACACATGTGTCGAGGCCCGCATCTCATCAAAAAGTCGTCCAATGGACGGAAATGACCTGCGGTCCATAGTTTGGACATCACTGCTTTATTGATTTTAAAAAAAGGGGAAGTTTTACAAAATTCTTTAAATTTAAAGACGCCCCCCCCCCCCCCCCAAAAAAAAAAAAAAAAAGTAAAATACAAGAAAGCGTTACAACTGAGAGAGACAGAGAGAGAGAGAGAGAGAGAGAGAGAGACGGGGGGGGGGAGGCAAATAAATCACCAGCCTTCTCCCGAGACCAGGTCGGAAATGACATTTATTTTTGGTCGTTCCGGACAGAGAGCATCCAACCTTGATCTTTCACTTCCCAGAAGACATTAAAAACTACGAGACCAGTCACCGGTTCTCGGGAATTGCGAAAAAAGGGGAAAGCGACCCAAAGTAAATTGCGTACTCTGTCCACAGACTGATGCAATACTTGGTTACCGCCTGTACGCTGTACTTCCCGGGGACCGGAAGCAGCCTTTGTTTGGGAGCTTTGATCATCTCTTGTGTCGCCACCACTTTTCCTTTGCTTCTTTTCTATCTCAAACACACAAGCGAGAGATGCTGACATGACAGAGAAAAGATTTTCAGATCTGGTATAAAAAAAAAGTACGATTACTTTGATGGCGTCTCGACTACTCACCCTACGTGGCACACATCACACGCAGAGCTTCCTCCCCCCTCCCTCCCCAATCCCTTTTCTTTACCTCTCTGCTCACTTCTGTTTCCAAGTGCTCATTCCAGCCCATACGGTAAAAGTTGCCACATAGAACTATATTGCGCCTTAACATCTCAAATTTTTACACTGCTTTTTTTTTGACAGCCCCCCGGCAGTAACCAGTTTGTCTACATCTAGATCTCACTTCCGGAGGAAAAGTTCAAGGGACGAAACCCCCCCTTTTTTTTACCTTGTAAAAAATAATACCAAAAGTCGGACGCTTTTTTTTTTTGTTGGTCATTGACAGCTGAAATATCTCTAGGCCGACTTGCAACATGGTGTAATTTTTAAATGATTACTATGTGGCAATGTGGAATATGTGGCATGTGGTTTATCCTAGCAGAATTAATCTAAAAATATAGTACGGGATTTCCCAATTCACTTCAAGTATACTCAAACAGCTCCGCAATACACATGGATAGCAGACCTTTATATTACCCTTTGCCACCGAACCTGTGACAAAGAATCAGGCTAGTAATGTTGGTGATGCTTAAACTGCAGGCCGGCCTTAGGCTATTGGAGGCCCTAGGTGAAAGTGTATGTGGTAGCCCCTAATAAAATAGAAAAATAAAACTAAACATCACACAAATAAAATGACCCAATGCCAATTGTTTGGTTGAAACAATCAACGAAATCTATGCCCTCTCCACTTTTCGTTTGAGTTTTGATGCACCAGACTCGAAATAACGTTTTGATATATTTTCCCATAAGAAGCCACAAGGTTCATCTTATCTAGGTAGTCTAACAATAAATAAACCTTGAGTTAAAGTAGCGACTTAGAGCTAGGCTGCTATGTTTCAGATTTTATCCAAGTTTCGCAATTTTTAGTCGAAGAACGTTTTTCTTGTGCGAGACCCCCACCAATTAAAGGCCCTATCGGCTGCCTAGTTTGCCTATGCCTAACGCCGGCCCTGGTCACAGGGCGGGTAAACGGTGCTAACATAGAAAAAGATTGCGCTTCATGAGAACCAGGAGAGATGAAACATTAAAGAAAAAACTTTCGAATCCCTTTTTAATTTGTAGCTTTGCGTAATACGTGGGGGGGGGGCGTGGTGGTCTAGTGATAGAGCGCTTATCTTCGGAACCGAGAGGTCTCAAGTTCAAATCCGGATGAAATTTTAAATTTCATTATGTTTTTGTATGACGCCTCTGAATTAACGCAACCCTCGTGCATACGTTGGGCGTTGAGCTGGCCACATGACAACCTCGTTAATCGTCGGCCATTGAAACATCTGCACCCTTAAACCACAAGGTCTTCAACGGGTGCCCTCTTTTCCCTTGTCGCCTTCGGGCTAACCTTATTCGATTTATGATCCCGCTATCTAGTATTTACGCGTCCCATTCAATGAATCGTGTTGAGAGGAAGCCGTTGACCACTTGACCACCTGCTCATTGAAAGGCGGTATCAACAGGAAACCCATGTACAGGAAGTCGCGTCGTGGACAATTTCCGGTGGCCAGTGGGTAACTGTGCAGATAAGCCATCGAACTCTGGTGGACTGCCTTCCAACACCTTCATATCAAATATAGTATGTTTAAATGGACACAGACTGAGCTTATAACTTTAGTAACACATTTGTTCTCAACTAGTCATAATAGAAAATCCCATCCATCAAAATATTTCTCATTAGAGGTATTTTCAGCTCAGTATTATTATCCAAAGGGGGTCGCGGAGGTTGAGCGGTAGAGCGCTTGGCTTCCGAACCGGGGGTCCCGGATTCGAATCATGGTGAAGACTGGGATTTTTAATTTTGGGATCTTTTGGGCGCCTCTGAGTCCACCCAGCTCTAATGGGTAGCTGACACTAGTCGGTAAAAAAGTAAAGGCGGTTGGTCGTTGTGCTGGCTACGCGACACCTTCGCCACAAAAAAAGATAACCTTAACATCATCTGCCCTATAGACCACAAGGTCTGAAAGAAGAACTTCACATTTTTTAAAATTATGAGCTATAACTAGTTACATCCAGTATTAATACATATTTTTTTTCATAATTAGATATCGTTGTCTAAACACTGCAAACATTCTTTTCCCAGAAGAAGGATTAATATTTGTCACAAGAGATTGATCCGAACATATTGAAATGAGTCGGTAAAATATACATGGTCTATACATAGTCGGAAAGTATGCGGTCTAGGTCTAGATCTAATTATGGTAATCAAACATATGAAGTCAAGCACGTACACAAATTAGGTCATGAAATATGGCCCGCTTTTTTTACTCCTCTCCCCCCCCCCCCATTCGGAACTCAAAATCTACTTCAGTTTATCAGTATGACTGTTTATTTGGATGGCCTCATGCAGGGTTATCACGGAGTGTATAGTAAGTGTGTGTGTGTGTGTGACTGTTTGTGACTTTGTTTATGTAGGTGTGTGTGTGTGTGTGTGAAATATGTGAACGTTTGTGAGTGATAAGTGTGGTATCAACTCGCGAGTCTCGTGTTTCCAACGATTCCTGAAGAAACGTGGCCCGCGGCACAAATCTGCATTGACGGACCCACACTCAAGTGTCCGTATACAGGTCTTGACATTCTAATTTTTCTGGGCGACATAACAACATATAACGGAGGCTTCACAAAAAAGAAAGGCGTCATCACAACATAATAATGTGGGCTTCACTAAATAGAAAGGGCGTCATCGCAACATATAGTGGAGGCTTCACGAAATAGAAGGTCGACATCGCAACATATAGTGGAGGCTTCACGAAATAGAAGGGCAACATCACAGCATATAATGGAGGCTTCACAAAAAAGAAAGGGCGTCATCACAACATATAATGTGGGCTTCATTAAATAGAAAGGGCGTCATCGCAACATATAATGTGGGCTTCACAAAAAAGAAAGGGCGTCATCACAACATATAATGTGGGCTTTACAAAAAAAGAAAGGGCGTCATCATAACATATAATGTGGGCTTCGCAAAATAGAAGGTCGACATCGCAACATATAATGGAGGCTTCACGAAACAGAAGGGCGACTTCGGAAACATAAAGGACATCATCTTAAACCATTAGGGCGAAACACAGACGTTGCAACGAGCCATTGGTCTAAACTGCCCACAGGTTGTGACGTTGCAAGTCACAGTTCAGACCTTCTATAACGAATGGTCTTGATCGAACACAATGCATGTGAGAGAGAGACAGACAGACAGACAGACAGAGAACGTAGAAGTGGCACTGTATAAACTTAGCCGAAGTTTGAAGTGTCAACTAACTTGGCCCGAATTCTTTAAAGTAACGGAGATTTCCGAAGCTAATTTTATGGCCAGTGGAAATGAGTAGGTATATATACACTTTAGAAAATGGGCCTTTATTTACTCTGTATGGAAGCCTCAACATTTACATGTAGTAATGTAGAAAATAGATAGATACTTGTGTGTGTGTGTGTGTTTAATGGAAGTGTTAATTTCCAAGTTGATTTCACTCCACCTCTTCTTGTTTACCTGCCCCAAAGAAGAAGAAGAAAAAAAAATACATTGTCATTTATGTGTTCGAAACTTTCAGGATGACTTGTAGAATCTTTTTGTTGTCTGGTGCCGGAGACAGGTTTTTGTGGAAGCTCCGAAACGAATCAGACAGCAGTCAGGACTAAGCAGACATTGCGGCACGCACTACTGGAGGGTAATTGCTTGCAATAATTCT